>NC_084740.1:4277413-4522413 GCF_033978785.1 Entelurus aequoreus
GAGGAGCAGCGGCTTTAGTTTGAGCTCCTCCCGGATGGCAGAGCTTCTCACCCTATCTCTAAGGGAGAGACCCGCCACCCGGTGGAGGAAGCCCATTTAGTCCACTTGTACCCGTGATCTTGTCCTTTCGGTCATAACCCAAAGCTCATGACCATAGGTGAGGATGGGAACGTAGATCGACCGGTAAATTGAGAGCTTTGCCTTCCGGCTCAGCTCCTTCTTTACCACAACGGATCGATACAGCGTCCGCATTACTGAAGACGCCGCACCGATCCGCCAGTCGATCTCGCCATCCACTCTTCCCTCACTCCTGACCAAGACTCCCAGGTACTTGAACTCCTCCACTTGGGGCAAGATCTCCTACCCATCCCGGAGATGGCACTACACCCTTTCCCGGGCGAGAACCATGGACTCGGACTTGGAGGTGCTGATTCCCATCCCAGTCGCTTCACACTCGGCTGCGAACCGATCCAGTGAGAGCTGAAGATCCTGGCCAGATGAAGCCATCAGGACCACATCATCTGCAAAAAGCAGAGACCTAATCCTGCAGCCACCAAACCAGATCCCCTCAACGCCCTGACTGCGCCTAGAAATTCTGTCCATAAAAGTTATGAACAGAATGGGTGACAAAGGGCAGCCTTGGCGGAGTCCAACCCTCACTGGAAACGGGTCCGACTTACTGCCGGCAATGCGGACCAAACTGACACTGATCATACAGGGAGCGGACCGCCACAATCAGACGGTCCGATACCCCGTACTCTCTGATCTTCCTGGGGTACACGGTCGAATGCCTTCTCCAAGTCCACAAAGCACATGTAGACTGGTTGGCATACTTGCCAACCCTCCCGTTTTTAGCGGGAGAATCCCGGTATTCAGCGCCTCTCCCGACAACCTCCCGGCAGAGATTTTCTCCCGACAAACTCCCGGTATTCAGCCGGAGCTGGAGGCCACGCCCCCTCCAGCTCAATGCGGACCTGAGACTGAGTAGGGGACAGCCTGTTCTCACGTCCGCTTTCCCACAATATAAACAGCTTGCCTGCCCAATGACGTCATAACATCTAGGGCTTTTAGAGAGTAGAGTGCACAACTGCGCACACAACAAGGAGACGAAGCAGAAGAACGAGGAAGTTACAGACATGGCGAGGCCGTCGACGAGCGAGATGAAGAAATACGCTTGCAAGTTCCAAAACGAATGGAAACAAGAATTTCAGTTCATCCAGGACAGTTCGAAGGGGAAGGTGTATGTTGCCTGTAAATATGTAGAACAGACTTCTCCATTGAACACGGTGGCCGAAATTATATACTCATCATGAACGGAGAAGTTAAACAGGACAATACTGCCATCTAATGGATAGCCACCGGAACACTGAAATTCAAGTATTTCTTTTATGTAAATAAAATAAATAAATATATATATATATATATACATGTATATATCTCTAGAATTCACTGAAAGTCAAGTATTTCATACATATATATATAATACATATATACATATATACATATATATATATATATATATATATATATATATATATATATATATATATATATATATATATATATATATGAAATACTCGAGTTGGTGAATTCTAGCTGTAAATAACCACGCCCCCAACCACGCCCCCCGCCCCCAACACCCCCACCTCCGACCAATGTGAGCAAATCTATTTTTTTCTCCCATCCATCCATTTTCTACCGCTTGTCCCTTTTGGGGTCGCGGGGGGTGCTGGAGCCTATCTCAGCTGCATTCGGGCGGAAGGCGGGGTACACCCTGGACAAGTCGCCACCTCATCACAGATTATTGTTATTATCGTTGCCATTATTATTTTCCTACAGGAAAAGGCCCAGACTATATTGCTGGGGAAAAACCCGTAAAAATGTAAGAAAAAAGAGCAAAAAGATGTCATGCAATGTGAAAATGATGCAATTTTGACACTAATTATTTATGATAATATTTTACAAAAAGTTTGGACACCCCTGATCCAAAATATTAAAAGCTCTCGAAATAAAAAAAATGAAATAAAAAGTAGTCACTTAAAAAATAAAATAAACAAAACACTATTAACTGATGAATTTAAAAAATAATAACATCTACAATAAGAAACTGTCATGATCTGTGGTCTGGATCATGTTTTTTGTTATTTTCTGTTCAAGACTGCATTAGTTCCTGTTTGCGCTCCCTTGTTTGTTTTAGTTTCCATGACGACTGATTAGTTTCACCTGTCTCATGTGTTCGGATCACGCACCTGCTGTAATCAGAGACTATTATTCAAGCCTGTTTTGCCAGTTAGTCGTCCTGGCGACATTGCTCTGTTTTGACTTTTCTTGCCATAGTTCATGCTGTTCGATTCATGCCGTGTCCAGTAAGTCTTTTTGTTTCATGTCCATAGTTCTTGCTATTTGTTCCAAGCCACAGTTTTAGTGAGTTTTTTCATGTTTTTAGTTTCATGTTTCATGTCCATAGTTTATGCTAAGTCTTAGCTTTTGTTTTCCTGCGTTAAGCTGTGCCTTCGCCTTGAGCGCTTTTTGTAGAACTTTGAGTTTGAATAATTAAATAATGTTCCTACCTTCAAACCTTGTCCAGTATAGTCCGGGAGAACAATCCTCGTGGTAAGCTGCGAAAAAACCCCTCGGCATGACAGAAACACTGTTAAAAGTATAACTGAACACTAATATTTTCATAAAGCAACCTTTTTAAAGCTACCGGAGGTTGTGCAATTACACAATCGTAATATTATTACTATTGTTGTTATCAGTACCATTATGATTTTCCGACAGGAAAAGGCCCGCACTATATTGCTCGGGGAAAATATAAAAATATAAATATAAATATAATAATATAAATATAAATATAAATATAAATATAATAATATAAAATATAAGAAATATAAGAAAAAAGGAGCAAAAAGATGTGAAAAAGATGCAATTTTGACACTAATTATTAATGATAATATACTGCTGGGTCAAAAGTATACATACAGCAATGTTAATATTTGCTTACATGTCCCTTGGCAAGTTTACCTGCAATAAGGCGCTTTTGGTAGCCATCCACAAGCTCCATTTTTGTTTCATCAGACCACAGAACTTTCCTCCGGAAGGTCTGATCTTTGTCCATGTGATGTCCGATGTTTGGCCACAATACCCAGCAATATGTTTGGAGGAGAAAAGGTGAGGCCTTCAATCCCAGGAACACCATCCCTTCCGTCAAGCATGGTGGTGGTAGTATTATGCTGTGGGCCTGTTTTGCTGCCAATGGAACTGGTGCTTTAAATGGGACAATGAAAAAGGAGGATTACCTCCAAATTCTTCAGGACAAGCTAAAATCATCAGCCCGGAGGTTGGGTCTTGGGCGCAGTTGGGTGTTCCAACAGGACAATGACACCAAACACACCTCAAAAGTGGTAAAGGAATGGCTAAATCAGGCTAGAATGAAGGTTTTAGAATGGCCTTCCCAAAGTCCTGACTTAAACGTGTGGACAATGCTGAAGAAACAAGTCCATGTCAGAAAAGCAACATATTTAGCTGAACTGCACCAAATGTTGGCTACCAAAAGCGCCTTATTGCAGGTAAACTTGCCAAGGGACATGTAAGCAAATATTAACATTGCTGTATGTATACTTTTGACCCTCACATTTTTAGTAGACCCAAAATAAATTCATAAAAGAAGCAAACTTCATGAATGTTTTTTGTGAGCAACAAGTATGTGCTCCAATCACTACATCACAAAAAAATAAGACTTGTAGAAATGATTGGAAACTCAAGACAGCCATGACATGATGTTCTTTACAAGTGTATGCAAACTTTTGACCACGACTCTATAATAATGTGCAGTATACATAGTCCTTGGGTTTACTGTAAATACAGGATAATAAATGAGTGATACGCCAATCGATCCACTAGTAGTATTTTCCTGAAAAAGTTATGTGATTGCCTTTGCTGATGATTAATACCGTACAATGCAGATCACATGCAGCTAACACAGCACATAAACTGCATTACTTAGAATCATTATCAGGTATCGTTATCACTGGAGGACTAGGCTAAACATGTTAAACACCAACGACAAGCCATGAGCAGGTAAGCTAAGTGTTAAACTAGCCGCTAAACTCGCTGAAAACAGTCAAATAAATAAGTGCTTAAACTTGAAAAAGTGTAGATAGAACCACGTTGCAACAGAAAATATGCAGCTATTAACAGGAAATTAAAAGGTAGATTAATAAGAGTCTCGAGCGAGGCAAAAACCACATGAATTAAATACATAGTACAGTAGATTGTAGTTTTTGTTTCTTTAGTGCAGTGTTTTTCAACCACTGTGCCGCGGCACACTAGTGTGCCGTGAGATATTGTCTGGTGTGCCGTGGGAAATTATGCAACTTCACCTAATTGGTCCAATATTTTGCAAATCAGTAATTATAATCTGCTAATAACGTGCAATTGTCTAGTGCCTGTGCGGTGTAGAACTTGGCAGGGTAACCGTGTAATACTCCACATCAGGAGGTTGCAGTAGGTAGTTCGTTGCTTTGTAGAAGTCTGAATGCATCGAGGATGGTTTGTCGTGATCCCGATATGCAGAGCACAGCGGGAGACAGCGTGCAGGTAAAAAGGTACGCTTAAATAAAAAATGAACAAAAGGCAAGTCCCGCTAGGAAAAAGGTACTGATGCATAGGGATGGCTATGTAAAACAAAAATAAACTTAACTGGCTACACAGTAAACCAAAACAGAATGCTGGACGACAGCAAAAACTTACAGCGTGTGGAGCAAAGAAGGATAGCGTACGCACAACTTAAATAGTCTTGATTTCGAAAACAAAACCGGTGCGGGCAATAGCACTCAAAGGAAGGCGTGAAGCTGCTACAGGGGAACACCAACAAAACAGGAAGGGTCACCAAAATAACAGCGCAAGACAGGAACTAAAGCACTACACACAGGAAACAACAACAAACTCAAAAATAAGGCACGACAACCCGGTGGAGTTTCATTTTTTTACCTTTTCTGCTGGTGGTGTGCCTCCGTATTTTTTTTTATGAAACAAATGTGCCTTGGCTCAAAAAAGGGTTGAAAAACACTGCTTTAGTGTACTATTGATTTTGTTTTAGTTGTAAAACAAATGTGTGTAATAAAAGAGAGTAAGGGACTAATAGAAACATAGTGTTGATAGTGTTCAACCGGAAATCTCACTCACCATGAACACGTGGGGGGAAACAATACAGTTCAAACATTTGTTGTCCCCTTGATCAATCAATCAATCAATCAATCAATCAATCAATCAATGTTTACTTATATAGCCCTAAATCACGAGTGTCTCAAAGGGCTGCACAAGCCACAACCACATCCTCGGCTCAGATCCCACATCAGGGCAAGGAAAAACTCAACCCAATGGGATAACAATGACAAACCTTGGAGGGGACCGCAGATGTGGGGACCCCCCCTGGGCGACAGGTGCAATGGACGTCGAGTAGATCTAGTTAATATTGTGGGAGTCCAGTCCATAGTGGATCTAACATAATAGTGAGAGTCCAGTCCATAGTGGATCTAACATAATAGTGTGAGAGTCCAGTCCATAGTGGATCTAACATAATAGTGAAAGTCCAGTCCATAGTGGATCTAACATAATAGTGAGAGTCCAGTCCATAGTGGATCTAACATAATAGTGAAAGTCCAGTCCATAGTGGATCTAACATAATAGTGAAAGTCCAGTCCATAGTGGATCTAACATAATAGTGAAAGTCCAGTCCATAGTGGATCTAACATAATAGTGAGAGTCCAGTCCATAGTGGATCTAACATAATAGTGAAAGTCCAGTCCATAGTGGATCTAACATAATAGTGGAAGTCCAGTCCATAGTGGATCTAACATAATAGTGTGAGAGTCCAGTCCATAGTGGATCTAACATAATAGTGAGAGTCCAGTCCATAGTGGATCTAACATAATAGTGTGAGAGTCCAGTCCATAGTGGATCTAACATAATAGTGAGAGTCCAGTCCATAGTGGATCTAACATAATAGTGTGAGAGTCCAGTCCATGGTGGATCTAACATAATAGTGTGAGAGTCCAGTCCATAGTGGATCTAACATAATAGTGTGAGAGTCCAGTCCATAGTGGATCTAACATAATAGTGTGAGAGTCCAGTCCATAGTGGATCTAACATAATAGTGTGAGAGTCCAGTCCATAGTGGATCTAACATAATAGTGAGAATCCAGTCCATAGTGGATCTAACATAATAGTGAGAGTCCAGTCCATAGTGGATCTAACATAATAGTGTGAGAGTCCAGTCCATAGTGGATCTAACATAATAGTGTGAGAGTCCAGTCCATAGTGGATCTAACATAATAGTGTGAGAGTCTAGAGAGAGGCAAAAACCAAATGGTTTAAATACGTAGTACAGTAGATTGTACTTGATGGTGCAGAACAGAAGGTAATTGAGAAACACTGAAGAATTCTCTTCCTAGGATAGACTTTTACACAGCCTTGCCTCTGATACTGGCTGTGGAGATAGAACATGGGTGGGTTGACTTCACTCCCTATCCCCGTTTCTGTGCTGTTCAAAACAGAAAAGCACAGGGCTAAAAAACCAAACAACTTTTAAGAGCAGTGTGAAAATAGCCAACATGCCTTCATACCGACAGCCATCAGACTGTATAATCCATATGTTCCTTCTTATTTATATTATTCACATGTGAATAATGCTGTATGGTATTTATTGTCTATTGTGAGCTTGCCCCCAGGGATCAATAAAGTACTTTCTATTCTATTCTGTGTAGCACCACTTTGATTCACATACAGCAGGCACTTAAAAAACAAAAAAAGCAGGAGCCACATGTACACACTCTCAAGCCGCCAGTCTTTAATAACGACACTTGATGACCTCAGGGTTGGCGGCAAGCTTTGAAAAGATTTACAGTCCTATTACCTAACGGCATGGGTTACCCAGTGACACCCTGTTTACACCTTTCCATCCCTTGCTTCTCTGCAAGTGTGGGACATGTTTGTTTAACAAGGACATTTTGCCAAGAATGATGAATCTGCCAACGGGGCTGGGTGTCTGCAATGGTGGTGACATGCCAAAGATAGGCTTGGGACAACAGAAAATAGAGCAAGGGAGAGAAACTTGAGTGGAAAAAGAAACCAACATCTTTTATGTAGACCCAGCCTGGCTTCTTTGGCCAACTTGATATTTATTGGCCCGGCCCCCTCCCTCCCCCTGGATAGATGCTTGCACAAAGCATTGGGTTCAACTCTGTATGTATACAATGTAGGGTTGTACAGTATACCGATACTAGTATAGTACCGCCATACTAATGAATCATATTCTGTACTATACCGCCTCTAAAAAGTATCCGTCCCGCACTCCCCCGCCGTTGTCACGTCATGACATTGCTGGTGTTACGAGCAGAGGAGCATGTTCGTCAGCGCACACACACAGAGTACTTACAAGCAGACACAGTGTGTAGACAGAAAAGGGAGAACGGATGCATTTTGGTGTAAAAAGTAAAGATAAAGGTGAAGTTATAACACTGAAACACCCTCAGGAAGAGCTGCTTTAAGACACGGCTAGCTACTTAGCAGTCGGCAGTGTTTTAGCTACTTCTAAATCACTATTCCTCACCTCCATGGCGACAAATAAAGTACGTTTCTTACAAGCATCTTTATCACTGGATGACGAGGAATAGCTAAACATGCTTCACTACACACCGTAGCTCACCGGCGTCACAATGTAAACAAACGCCATTGGTGGATCTACACCTTACATCCACTGTAATGATACCGAGTACAATAGCGTATCTCGTCGATACTACTATGATTACATCGATATTTTTTGGCATCATAACAACTTCTTTCGTTTAAAAAAAAAAAATCACATTACCGTATTTCCTTGAATTGGCGCAGGGAATATAGTATTCGCACGTCTAGAATTACAGCCGGGTCAAACTCGTTTCGCAAAATAATTAACGCATGCTTGGCCTTATCGCCGGTTCAGGATTAACGCCGCATCAAATTCGTTTCGCAAAATATTAATTTTATTACCGCATGTCTAGAATTTTCGCCGGGTCAAACTCGTTTCGCAAAATATTTAGCATATGTCTAGAACTTCCGCCGGGTCAAACTCGTCACATCACGAGTGACGATTTACCTGTCCTCATTTTCAAAATGGAGGAAGCTGCTTTCAGTAGTTTGCAATCCCACAAAGGAAAAAAGATTAAGAGCTATTCAGTAGGATTTAAGGTCCAAGCTATTGAATACCGGTATGGTATGCTAAAAAGAACAGTAAGCAGCTATGTTTTATTAATATACCGTAGCTGCGTGTGTCAAATACCGGTATGAGTCATTAAATGACTCCCGCCTCCTGGTGGTAGAGGGCGCTAGTGATCCTTCTTGCGACTACCGGTACTGCAGAAGAAGTGACAACAAGCAGCAACAGATCGTCTTTTTTTCCCTCTCGCCTGAACTTTTAACATGGAGGATTACATACCGGTATCTAAAATACCGGTAAAACAGTTTTCTAAACCGGACTTTCAATCGAAGCAGGAGGTAATAATTAAAGGAATATCTCCATCGAGACAGAGAGACTTTTAAAACTGAAGAAAGAAAATAAGGAAGACTTCTATAAACAAGTTATCGATGCTTTTGGTCAGAAGGAGCTGCAAATGGACTCCATTTATAAGTACAGGTAAGACCATAATAACGTTTTTTTTTAATTAAATGTGCTTTTCATGATGGTACCGGTATGCTTACATCACACTCAAAGCGCACGCCTAAATTTACCGCATTCCGTTTTGGTAAACGTCGGAGTGAGAAGAGGTTTTAAAATAATTAGCGCATGCATGCCCATCCCGCAGGCTTCTGGTAAACGCCGGAGTGACAGGAGGTTTTAAATTAATTAGTGCCCCTGCGGCTATTCAAAGAAATACGGTCAGTTTATAAAGTCAGTAAATATGTCCCTGGACACATGAGGACTTTGAATATGACCAATGTATGATCCTGTAACGACTTGGTATCAGATTGATGCCCAAATTTGTCGTATCATCCAAAACTGTAATGATACCAAGTGCAATAGCTTATCTTAAAATTGTTTTTAATTCATATTATATTCATAAACTCAGTATATACGTCCCTGGACACATGAACTTAATTTATGACCAATGTATGAACCTTTAACTACTTGGTATCGGATCGATACCTAAATGTGTGGTATCATCCAAAACTAATGTAAAGTATCAAAGAAGAGAAGAATAAGTGATTATTACATTTTAACAGAAGTGTAGATAGAACATGTTAAAAGAGAAAATTAGCAGATATTAACAGTAAATGAACAAGTAGATTAATAATTAATTTTCTACCACTTGTCCTTAATAATGTGTACAAAATAATAGGTGTATAAATGACACAATATGTTACTGCATACGTCAGCAGACTAATTAGGAGTCTTTGTTTGTTTACTTATGTAGTGGATTGTCCGAAGCTTAAACAGGCAACAAAAGTAGTTTAGTACAACAAATTTATTTACCCATTATCAGAAGTGCAGGTTGAATTAAGTTGGCCGTGCAGACAGACCACATGTTACTCCGGAGCAAACAAGACACACACAAGCCAAAATCACTCTCGAGTTCCGGTCTTCTGACATTTTTTATATGTCTCTTGTGCGTCATTGTTTGTTATCTAAATGCGTCAATGTCTTGTTGTTTTCCCTATCTGTTCCATAACAACTCGAATCCTTTAGACAGTCAACACATTCTGTAGACAGGTTGGCACGACTTAATATTCACTTTTGTCCCACAACTGGTCCATTCAATGGCACAAAATACAAGAGAATTGAAAATGAGCGGACATTCTTAAAAGACAAGAAATATAGGTCAAGAGGTCAGAAATTCTACGACACTTACTACTAAAAGACAAGTTGTCTAGTATGTTCACTATTTTATTTAAGGACTAAATTACAATAATAAACATATGTTTCATGTACACTAAGATTTTTTGTTCAATTAAAGCCAATAATGGCATTTTTTGTGTTCCCCTTTATTTAGAAAAGTACCGAAAAGTATCAAAATAATACCAACATATTGTTATCGGGACAACACTAATACAATGTTTCATACACTATGGAAGAATAACAACCACACACAATAATAGAAACAGAGCAAAGTGCGACTCTCCAAAGTCTGACAGTGAAGTCTGCATGTGAGTATTACCAATTATACTTGAACGATGTTTACAATCAACCGTGGAACTGATGGCCTCGATCGAAAATGTCCAAGCGAACAATTAACGTACGAAGAGAACTCAAGAGAATGCTCTGAGTGGACTACTGGAGCAGCCTGACTTCCAGAGCCAAAAGAAAAAGGGGGAGGGCAGGAAGCAAGAAATAGCATGCAAGAGCCCAGGCTGGTAAAAGGAGAGAAAGAGAGAGAGAGAGAGAGAGAGAGAGAGAGAGAGAGAGAGAGAGAGAGAGAGAGAGAAAGAGAGAGAGAGAGAGCTTCTCTGCTGCTGACTCAGGATTCTCTTTGTTTGACCACGCTCCCTCACTCTTGCTCTGGTTCTCAGTTACACACGCTCCCCAAACATACGCTTTTTTTTCTTTTACGCGACCTTTCTTAGGCAAACCCGTACTCAAATTATTTAACCTCTACTCTACCGTGGAACCCTTCCTGCTGGTTCTCCAATCTGCTGCCGTATCCCCCAAAATAAGAGGCACCTTTTTGTGTGAATAAAAGATATAAATATGCAAAGCGGTTTCTTTTGGCGTGAGTTTAATACTCCATCCAGCACTGGCTCACTCTTGAGGAACTTTATTCCCTTCCAGCAGCAGCTATTTCCAGTTGTTGGTTGTGGTGGTTGGGCGCCACAAAAAGAGTGTCAGGTATATAAGACTGGGCGATATGGCCTTTTATTAATGTGTGGATGTTTAGGCCATGTCACAATACACCAGGGGTCACCAACGCGGTGCCCGCGGGCACCAGGTAGCCCGTAAGGACCAGATGAGTAGCCCGCTGGCCTGTTCTAAAAATAGCTCAAATAGCAGCACTTACCAGTGAGCTGCCTCTATTTTTTAAATTGTATTTATTTACTAGCAAGCTGGTCTCTCTTTGCCCGACATTTTTAATTCTAAGAGAGACAAAACTCAAATAGAATTTGAAAATCCAAGAAAATATTTTAAAGACTTGGTCTTCACTTGTTTAAATAAATTCATTATTTTTTTTTACTTTGCTTCTTATAACTTTTAGAAAGACAATTTTAGGAAAAAAATAGAACCTTAAAAAGAATTTTAGGATTTTTAAACACATATACCTTTTTACCTTTTAAATTCATTCCTGACAATTTAAATCAATGTTCAAGTAAATGTATTATTTTTATTGTAAAGAATAATAAATACATTTTAATTTAATTCTTCATTTTAGCTTCTGTTTTTTCGACGAAGAATATTTGTGAAATATTTCTTCAAACTTATTATGATTAAAATTCAAAAAAATTATTCTGGCAAATCTAGAAAATCTGTACAATCAAATTTAAATCTTATTTCAAAGTCTTTTGATTTTCTATTAAAAATTTTGTTCTGGAAAATCTAGAAGAAATAATGATTTGTCTTTGTTAGAAATATAGCTTGGTCCAATTTGTTATATATTCTAACAAAGTGCAGATTGTACTTTAACCTATTTAAAACATGTCATCAAAATTCTAAAATTAATCTTATTCAGGAAAAATTACTAATGATGTTCCATAAATTATTTTTTTTATTTTTTCAAAAAGATTCGAATTAGCTAGTTTTTCTGTTCTTTTTTTCGGTTGAATTTTGAATTTTAAAGAGTCGAAATTGAAGATAAACTATGTTTCAAAATTTAATTGTCATTTTTTTCGTGTTTTCTCCTCTTTTAAACCGTTCAATTAAGTGTAAATATCATTAATTATTAATAATAACATTCGGCAATTTATTTAAGTGTGTATCAAACTGGTAGCCCTTCGCATTAATCAGTACCCAAGAAGTAGCTCTTGGTTTCAAAAATGTTGGTGACCCCTGCAATACACCATATATATGTGGATATGTTTAGTCCATGTCACCATACACCATATATATGTGGATATGTTTAGTCCATGTCACGATACACCATATATATGTGGATATGTTTAGTCCATGTCACGATACACCATATATATGTGGATATGTTTAGTCCACGTCACGATACACCATATATACCATACCATACCATACCAACTTTATTTATAAAGCCCTTTAAAAACAACCACAGTTGAAAAACAAAGGGCTGTACACCACAAAGAAATAAAGGCAAAGGACAGACTAAAAAATAAAATTTAAAACAGAAGTAAAATACACATTAAAAAAGCAAATACAAAATTACCCTAAGAACAATTTTGTTAGATAAAAAGCAGTTAAAAAAGTTAAAAGTTAAAAACAGTTTAAAGTCTCATGCTGGGTTAAAAGCCAGTGAATAAAAATGGGTTTTAAGAAGGGTCTTAAAAATAGCCAAAGAAGGGGCCTGTCTCACATGAAGTGGAAGATCATTCCAGAGTTTTGGGCCCGCAACAGAGAAGGCTCTGTCCCCCCTGAGCTTACGCTTGGATTTGGGTACCTCCAGGATCAGCTGATCAGCTGACCTGAGGGACCGGGTGGGGGCATAGAGGTGGAGCAGCTCAGAGAGGTAAGGTGGGGCAAGACCATGTAAGGATTTAAAAACAAGTAAGATAATTTTAAAATATGTGGATATGTTTAGTCCATGTCACGATACACCATATATATGTGGATATGTTTAGTCCATGTCACGATACACCATATATATGTGGATATGTTTAGTCCATGTCACGATACACCATATATATGTGGATATGTTTAGGCCATGTCACGATACACCATATATATGTGGATATGTTTAGTCCATGTCACGATACACCATATATATGTGGATATGTTTAGTCCATGTCACGATACACCATATATATGTGGATATGTTTAGTCCATGTCACGATACACCATATATATGTGGATATGTTTAGTCCATGTCACGATACACCATATATATGTGGATATGTTTAGTCCATGTCACGATACACCATATATATGTGGATATGTTTAGTCCATGTCACGATACACCATATATATGTGGATATGTTTAGTCCATGTCACGATACACCATATATATGTGGATATGTTTAGTCCATGTCACGATACACCATATATATGTGGATATGTTTAGTCCATGTCACGATACACCATATATATGTGGATATGTTTAGTCCATGTCACGATACACCATATATATGTGGATATGTTTAGGCCATGTCACGATACACCATATATATGTGGATATGTTTAGTCCATGTCACGATACACCATATATATGTGGATATGTTTAGTCCATGTCACGATACACCACATATATGTGGATATGTTTAGTCCATGTCACGATACACCATATATATGTGGATATGTTTAGGCCATGTCACGATACACCATATATATGTGGATATGTTTAGTCCATGTCTACATTAAAACATTCTTCTTCATACTGCATTAATATATGCTACTTTTAAACTTTCATGCAGAGAGGGAAATCACAACTAAAAGTGTATTTATTAAACAGTTATTAAGCAGTGGCACAAACATTCATGTCATTTCCAAAACAGAAAGTGCAAGATTGTCAGAGACATTTTAAAACAAGCTATTAGTGCACTTTTGTGCATGATGTCACTAAGATGACATATCAAAACAACACTAAATTAAAGTGCACTTTTTGTACAGAACGCCACTACAATAGTTTAAAACAAATAAAGTGCACTTTTGTGCATGATGTCACACAAGATATTTCAATAAGTGTCAAATAAAAATGAGCTGCATAATAGGAAATCAAATAGTGTATGTCCTTCACTATGTGGTAGGTTCCTGCGGACGTTATCTCCTTCTGTTGTTGACTACTTTTTTCATACGGTGTTGATGTGGAAATGGTTGCTTGGGCATTGTGTGGGTGTGGCACCGAACGGAGATGTTGACATGCGGAGTTTCAAACACTCTTCATTCTCTAGCGGGTGACTTTTCAAATGATGCTACAAATTAGCAGTAATGCTACTTTTTGTAGCAACGCTTTTGCCGCATACTTGACATATTACGGTTGTCTGTTCAACATCTTCCCGCTTGAAGCCAAACCACCGCCAGACGATGGACCCCCTGCTGTTTTTCTTGGGAATTAATTCTTCCTTCATTTGTTACCAGATTGGCACCTTCTTTCTCTCGTATTACCACTCGCACCACTCCGCTAGCATCACAGCTAACGCTACCATGCCGCTACCTCTCTGCCCGGCGAGGGCGTATGACGTTGCACGCGCGACAGTATGTGACGTATGTAAGAAGGTGCGCTTGTTTTATGTCTCTGTGAGAAGGAGAGACAAGAAAGAGTGATAAAAGCCTGTAGTGTAATGCCCGCAGCTAAAAGCAACTGCGAGAGAACGTATACTCCAATATCACCATATAGTCATTTTCTATATCAATTGTATTGTTGATAACAGAGGTAATTATTGGTATTATTCATTATCAATAGTGCTATTTCTATTGGTATTTGTATTGCTCCATTTGTAGTGTAATAATGCTCATTGTCATTTCTGTGTTATTATTCATTTCACTAAATGGGTAAATGGGTTATACTTGTATAGCGCTTTTCTACCTTCAAGGTACTCAAAGCGCTTTGACACTATTTCCACATTCACCCATTCACACACACATTCTGATGGCGGGAGCTGCCATGCAAGGCCCTAACCACGATCAGGAGCAAGGGTGAAGTGTCTAGCTCAAGGACACAACGGTTGGTAGTAGGTGGGGATCGAACCAGGAACCCTCAGGTTGCTGGCACGGCCACTCTCCCATCCCCGCCACGCCGCTCCCGCTAATTTATTCTTTGCTATCACTTTCACCATCATATTTGTACATATCCTATTTGCTGATGTTGTTCTATTGTTGTTGTTGTGTTTGCTGTTGTTGTTTTTGTCTCTCTGTCTTATCCCCCTCTTGTCCACACAATTTCCCCCCCTGTCTTCCTTTTTTTCCCCCCTCCTGCTCTGGCCCGGCTGCACCAAATAATAATGTGAATACATTTAATAAAGTCAAATACAAATAAGGCAAGAAGAGAGGTATTCAGTTCGGCTTCGCTCAGTCTGCAACAGTATTGCTTAGGACTGGTACAGTATCTCAGTATCATAGAAATTAAACGTGGGAATGCTTTACAGTTGTCAGTACAAAAACTACAAAACACAGCCATTACCGTCTATATTGTTGTATGTAGTCACGTGAACATGGACAACATTTATTTTATCTGAGCATCACTGGAATTGGAATGTCACTGTACATGGACCCTGACAAAAGTGATCTGATTTTGAAGTGCATTTTCATGCATCACACCGTAAATCAGAATACATTACTTTGACATGCGCAGAACCTAACATAAATGGAGAGGTGTGTTATTATTTGGACGAGTTCGCTCACTGCAGGTGCTGAAAAAGACTTCTACTGTTAACAAACAGGCTTGGTGGTATTTATTTATAATTTTTTCCTTCTGTTCACTACTTTTGTTTTACCTCTCTTTTTAAAATTGAGATGTTCTATTCTTTAATGGAGTGTTTTTCAACCACTGTGCCGCGGCACACAGATACAGTCTGGTGTGCCGTGGGAGATTATCTAATTTCACCTATTTGTGTTAAAAATATGTTTTGCAAACCAGTAACTATAGTCTGCAAATGATGTGTTGTTGTTGAGTGTTGGTGCTGTCTAGAGCTCGGCAGAGTAAATAAATATAAATAAATGATAAATGGGTTATACTTGTATAGCGCTTTTCTACCTTCAAGGTACTCAAAGCGCTTTGACACTATTTCCACATTCACCCATTCACACACACATTCACACACTGATGGCGGGAGCTGCCATGCAAGGCGCTAACCAGCAGCCATCAGGAGCAAGGGTGAAGTGTCTTGCCCAAGGACACAACGGATGTGACTAGGATGGTAGAAGGTGGGGATTGAACCCCAGTAACCAGCAACCCTCCGATTGCTGGCACGGCCACTCTACCAACTTCGCCACGCCGCCCCTAGTAATTATGTTATACTCTTCCATATCAGTAGGTGGCAGTTGGTAGCTAATTGCTTTGTAGATGTCAGAAACAGCGGGAGGCAGTGTGCAGGTAAAAAGGTGTCTAATGCCATCCATCCATCCATTTTCTACCGCTTATTCCCTTTTGGGGTCGCTGGAGCCTATCTCAGCTACAATCGGGCGGAAGGCGGGGTACACCCTGGACATGTCGCCACCTCATCGCAGGGCCAACACAGATAGACAGACAACATTCACACTCACAGGCTTAAACCAAAAATAAACAAAAGGTGAGTGCCCCTAAGAAAAGGCATTGAAGCTTAGGGAAGGCTATGCAGAACGGAACTAAAACTGAACTGGCTACAAAGTAAACAAAAACAGAATGCTGGACGACAGCAAAGACTTACTGTGGAGCAAAGGCGGCGTCCACAATGTACATCCGAACATGACATGACGATCAACAATGTCCCCACAAAGAAGGATAAAAACAACTGAAATATTCTTGATTGCTAAAACAAAGTAGATGCGGGAAATATCGCTCAAAGGAAGACATGAAACTGCTACAGGAAAATACCAAAAAAAGAGGAAAAAACACCAAAATAGGAGCGGAAGACAAGAACTAAAACACTACACAGGAAAACAGCAAAAAAGTCCAAATAAGTCAGGGTGTGATAGTACACCTACTTTGAGACAAGAGCTATAGTGATGCATGCTTGGTTATGCTTTAAAGTCATATCCAACTATTGCGACAACGACTTTTTACTGTCAACTGAGTTTTGTTTATTAATGATTTTTGCTGGTGGTGTGCCTCCGCATTTTTTCAACGCAAAAAATGTGCCTTGGCTCAAAAAAGGTTGAAAAACACTGGCTTAGACAAAGTAGAATTTCCTAACTTGATGTATTTTTGCCCGTGACTGGGAAAAACAGTCCCCCACACACTTAAGAGAAAAATAACTTGTCATGATAACCAGCGCATTTGTAAAACCTAAAGACTGCGCCGTGTAAACGAATCATTAAATACCTCAACTAAACAGAACTTACATTTATGGCGTGGTCGTACAGTTAAACAGAACTTACATTTATGGCGTGGTCGTACAGTTAGTTGAGGGAGGGAAAGGGGGAGAAAAAGTACATTGGAGGAAGGGAGGAGGTAGGGGCAGAATGGAGGATGGAGGGGAGATTGCCTGGCACAATGAGTCCTACTTGTTAGCCAGTGGCAGTGTCAGGGATGGTGACAGGGTCCAGACGCTAGACACCAGCTGCAAGCCCCTCGTAAATAGACTGCTGTCTCGCAAGCACATTTGCACGGCAGCGGCATGCAGGCACATGCGTGTACTATGGGAGGCACACAGACACTGACTTATTGTTTCTCCCCGAGCTTGTAAAAAAGGGACAGTGGACCTCTTTGTGTCCTGTCTTGTTAAAGCTCCGTGAAGAGAACGAAATGACACATACAAAACAACAACCAGATCCCGAATACATCCCAGGCGTCAGAGATTGAAAAGATTTCTGGCGACTCGAGTGCACGTTTACCTCAATATAAACTCCCTTGCGATAATAACCAGGAATAAGTATTGGGGGTAAGAGGAGAGTGGAGCTGGACGGGAGGTGAAGGGGTTAAATGTGCAGCGCTGATCTTGCTGAGCCAGCAGTCCTAGTTAAAGTGCAAGGTTTCATTGTATCAGATACAGAATGAAACTCCTTCCCATTAGTCACGCTAGTACTAACTGGAAAAAAAGTTTAGCATCTGCTTAACCCTTGCGAGGGCCCGGCAAACGCACAATGGCTCTCAAACAGGTCTGTGTTTGTGTAGGAACTCATAACCATCAGTTGTTGTGGCTGAATTCACACAATAGAAAAGGCACAAAGATGGACGGAGAGACTTACTATTTGTTCCCCTCCTAATTCCCACTCCTCCTCCTTCGGCAAGCCTCCCACGCCACGCTACAGTACACACTGTCTCAGAGGAGCTTTAAGGAGGAGAAGGCAAGCGTAGCCTTCTTCCTCCAGTTCTAGAAGGGTAGGGCCATAATCCCCCATCAAGATACACCAAAGTAAGGCAAATGGCACAACTGTCAAAGAATGGAACCGATCAACCACATAAACAAAGATATAATAAGGGGTGTAGGTGAACTGGATCACTGCAAAAAATAACCAATAAATACATTTTTAAAATGATCTGTTTATAGTTTATATGTTACTCTGGAGACTAGTCAAGAAGTATACGTAATAATATTTTATTAGAGTGTATCAAAACACGTGTTGGTATGTCAGACTTAGCCTTGTCTTGGTTTAACTCTTATCTCACTGACAGGATGCAGTGCGTCTCCCATAACAATGTGACCTTGGACTATGTCAAGGTAGCGTGCGGAGTTCCCCAGGGTTCGGTTCTTGGCCCTGCACTCTTTAGTATTTACATGCTGCCGCTAGGTGACATCATACGGTGTTAGCTTTCACTGTTATGCTGATGACACTCAACTCTACATGCCCCTAAAGCTGACCAACACGCCGGATTGTAGTCAGCTGGAGGCGTGTCTTAATGAAATTAAACAATGGATGTCCGCTAACTTTTTGCAACTCAACGAAAACGGAAATGCTGATTATCGGTCCTGCTAGACACCGACATCTATTTAATAATACCACCTTAACATTTGACAACCAAACAATTACACAAGGCGACTCGGTAAAGAATCTGGGTATTATCTTCCACCCAACTCTCTCGTTTGAGTCACACATTAAGAGTGTTACTAAAACGGCCTTCTTTCATCTCCGTAATATCGCAAAAATGTGTTCCATTTTGTCGACTAGCGACGCTGAGATCATTATTCATGCGTTCGTTACGTCTCGTCTCGATTACTGTAACGTATTATTTTCGGGTCTCCCTATGTCTAGCATTAAAAGATTACAGTTGGTAAAAAATGCGGCTGCTAGACTTTTGACAAAAACAAGAAAGTTTGATCATATTACGCCTATACTGGCTCACCTGCACTGGCTTCCTGTGCACCTAAGATGCGACTTTAAAATTTTACTACTTACGTATAAAATACTACACGGTCTAGCTCCATCCTATCTTGCCGATTGTATTGTACCATATGTCCCGGCAAGAAATCTGCGTTCAAAGAACTCCGGCTTATTAGTGATTCCCAGAGCCCAAAAAAAGTCTGCGGGCTATAGTCCGTTTTCCATTCAGGCTCCAGTACTCTGGAATGCCCTCCCGGTAACAGATAGAGATGCTACCTCAGTAGAAGCATTTAAGTCCCATCTTAAAACTCATTTGTATACTCTAGCCTTTAAATAGACCCCCTTTTTAGACCAGTTGATCTGCCGTTTCTTTTCTTCTCTCCTCTGCTCCCCTTTTTCTTGGGGAGGGGGAGTTGCATAGGTCCGGTGGCCATGGATGAAGTGCTGGCTGTCCAGAGTCGGGACCCCGGGTGGACCGCTAGCCTGTGCATCGGTTGGGGACATCTCTGCGCTGCTGACCCGTCTCCGTTCGGGACGGTTTCCTGCTGGCCCCACTATGGACTGGACTCTCGCTGATGTGTTGGATCCACTGTGGACTGGACTCTCACAATATTATGTCAGACCCACTTGACATCCATTGCTTTCGGTCTCCCCTATAG
The DNA here is from genome assembly GCF_033978785.1 of Entelurus aequoreus. Classification (NCBI taxonomy): domain Eukaryota; kingdom Metazoa; phylum Chordata; class Actinopteri; order Syngnathiformes; family Syngnathidae; genus Entelurus; species Entelurus aequoreus. The sequence goes on from NC_084740.1 coordinate 4,297,115, forward strand.
GGGGTGGGGGTACCCACATATGCAATCCTCTCCAAGGTTTCTCATAGTCATTCACATCGACGTCCCACTGGGGTGAGTTTTTCCTTGCCCGTATGTGGGCTCTGTACCGAGGATGTCGTTGTGGCTTGTGCAGCCCTTTGAGACACTTGTGATTTAGGGCTATATAAATAAACATTCATTGATTGATTGATTGACGTCTCGGGGGGGCTAAAGGTTGCGTCACTGCTGTTTGCAGATGATGTGGTCCTGATGGCACCTTCGGTTGGTGACCTTCAGCTCTCACTGGATCGGTTCGCAGACGAGCGTTCAGTGGCTGGAATGAGGATCAGCATCTCCAGATCTGAAGCCATGGTTCTCAGCAGGAAACCGATGGTTTGTACAGTCCAGGTAGAGAACGAGACTCTGTCCCTAGGTGGAGGAGTTGAAGTATCTCGGGGTCTTGTTCACGAGTGAGGGAAAGATGGAGGAGGAAATCAGCCGGAAAATGGGAGCAGCTGGGGCAGTATCTCTGCCGCACTGTTGTGACCAAACGAGAGCTGAGCCAGAAGGCAAAGCTCTCGGTCTACCGAGCTATCTACATTCCTACTCTCACCTATGGTCATGAAGTGTGGGTCATGACCGAAAGAATAAGATCGCGGATACAAGCGGCCGAAATGAGTTTCCTCAGAATGGTGGCTGGCATCTCCCTTAGAGATAGGGTGAGAAGTTCAGTCACCCGAAAGAGACATCTCCTCTCTGGCCTGGGAACACTTCGGGATTCCCCAGGAGAAAGTTGCTAATGTTGCTCTGGAGAGGGAAGGCATAAGCTCTCAATTTACCGGTCGATCTACGTTCCCATCCTCACCTATGGTCATGAGCTTTGGGTTATGACCAAAAGGACAAGATCACGGGTAGAAGCGGCCGAAATGAGTTTCCTCCGCCGGGTGGCGGGTCTCTCCCTTAGAGATAGGGTGAGAAGCTCTGCCATCCGGGGGGAGCTCAAAGTAAAGCCGCTGCTCCTCCACATGGAGAGGAGCCAGATGAGGTGGTTCGGGCATCTGGTCAGGATGCCACCCGAACGCCTCCCTGGGGAGGTGTTTAGGGCACGTCCAACCGGTAGGAGGCCACAGGGAAGACCCAGGACACGTTGGGAAGACTATGTCTCCCGGCTGGCCTGGGAACGCCTCGGGATCCCCCGGGAGGAGCTGGACGAAGTGGCTGGGGAGAGGGAAGTCTGGGTTTCCCTGCTTAGGCTGCTTCCCCTGCGACCCGACCTCGGATAAGCGGAAGAAGATGGATGGATGGATGGATGGATGATTTTATTTTTAAGCATCCGTCAAAACATTTAACGAGACACATTTACCTCCATTATCTTTTATTTGTATCCTCCACGATCCAACACACTTGCCACATTTAATTATTACATTAAGTGCAAGCATAAAGTGCCTTTAGAAACAAGACTTCTTTTAACCAAAATTATCCGCGGTTTTCACAAATTTCAGCAATGCAGCTGAGATAGGCTCCAGCACCCCCCGCCACCCCAAAAGAGACAAGCGGTAGAAAATGGATAGATGGAAGTATAATACAGTTCTGCAGGTTTCATACTGCAGTGATCTATTATATGTAGTGTTGGGGTTTTTGAATGTGGTTTCTGCGGCCATGAAGACATCAGGGGCTCAGCCTGGTGTGTGTGTTAGTGCCAGTGAGAGGACTGTGGACTGTGTGGAGAACCTCAACTTAAGAGTGGCCCAAGTTATGCGACTTTGGAGATGGGAGCTGTTTCCCAGCTAATTGTTATGCTTTAATTTGGGATTAAAAAATTGGCGCAGCAAATCTCACAATGACCGCTGTAAGTTCCGTCCAAAACATCCGAGGTTACTCACTTGCATTGGTTTATCGCTGGAGATTGACATAACTTTATTTTCCAACTATTGGAACGGAGAACGTGAGTGTGAAGGAGATTGCTGTTCCAACCGTGGGAGCCAAACGAGTGAGTGTGATGGACAGTGCTGAGAGAAGGACTGTCATCAAAAACATGACCCAGTCTATAGCGGACCTTAGCGAAGCAGTTTGAGCGTAGCACTGATAGTACTTTTTCTGCACCATACCAAAACAGAAAGAGTAAATAATGACAGCCAAGGACATTTAAAATGATGTCTTAACGCCGGTCATTTTTCCATGAAAATATGGAGAAGCTGCTAATGGTGTGTGGGCCGAGGAGCTCAAATGAGATACCGTAGAAGTCTGCTCTCCAAGGGAAATTACTGTTCATTATTAATACATTGCTTCATAAAACTACTGTAATTGCTTGTACTACATTCTATTTTATCGTGTCCTGGGCATGACGTTAAAGTGCATCCGGCAGTGGAGGTTCTTGGGGCACTAGGAGGTTAACCCCTTTACTACTGTTACCCCAGGTGGCCCTTGGCAAAGGCCTAGTACCTGTTTGCCCCCTAGCCAGGGATACGGTGAAGACCTCAACGGCGGAGCAGGCGGAAGACGGTAGATTTAAGAACTACCACAACGGCTGCGATGGCGGGAGAAGGCTGCAGCAGAAAAGGGTACCCAGTCATCTTGGACTCCATGCCACTGGACCCTGACCCGTTTCTGTCAAGGATGGTGTGGTGACTGTCCGTGCACCAGTCTCCCCACGTAAAACAAAGTCACGCACAGGCATCCTCCATAAAGGGATACACCCCTAGCAGGAGGATCGTCATACTCGTTCGAGTGACCGCCGATAAATACATTTTATTGTGTGTATCTTAAGTTTGTTTTTCTTTTTAAATGGCATGTTACAAGTTACAATTGTGCTGTTTTGGGGGCGGCAAACAGATTTTAATTGGGTTAGTGCGTCTGCCTCACAATACGAAGGTCCTGGGTTCGATCCTGCGCTCGGGATCTTTCTGTGCGGAGTTTGCATGTTCTCCCTGTGACTGTGTGGGTTCCCTCCGGGTACTCCGGGTTCCTCCCACCTCCAAAGACATGCACCTGGGGATAGGTTGATTGGCAACACTAAATTGGCCCTAGTGTGTGAATGTGAGTGTGAATGTTAGGTCTATCTATCTGTGTTGGCCCTGCGATGAGGTGGCGACTTGTCCAGGGTGTACCCCGCCTACCGCCCGAATGCAGCTGAGATAGGCTGCACTATCCCCCGCCACCCCGAACGGGACAAGCGGTATAGAAAATGGATGGATGGATGATATCAATGGGTGACTTTGATTTGTGATTCAAGTCTTTTTTAGTTACGAGCTCCGTCACAGAACGAATCAAGCTTGAATGTTGAGGTACTACTGTCATTTTTGTTTGTGTTGTTGCTTTGACGTGGTTGCATCTAAGAGCAGCAATAAAAACATTTGTTGATAGACCACCTCCTGGTCATCCGTAACATCATGGTAGATGCAACCAGAAAGTCCAGTTAGTCCCTTAAGACGGCTTATTCCATTCTGGCCAACTTTTGGGTGATTTCACTATGATGGAAAATAATAGATTTTTGAACATTTGCTGATTGATATTGATCGCCACGTGCTGCCTCCCGATGCACCATACTTGCCAACCTTGAGACCTCCAATATCGGGAGGTGGGGGGGGGGGGGGGGGGGGGGTTTATTTACAGCTAGAATTCACCAACTCGAGTATTTCATATATATTTCATATATATATATATATATATATATATATATATATATATATATATATATATATATATATATATATATATATATATATATATGAAATACTTGACTTTCAGTGAATTCTAGCTATATATATATATATTTATTTTATTTACATAGAAAAAAAAAAATTACTTGAATTTCAGTGTTCCGGTGGCTATCCATTAGATGGCAGTATTGTCCTGTTTAACTTCTCCGTTCATGATGAGTATATCATTTCGGCCGCCATGTCTGTAATTTCCTCGTTCTTCTGCTTCGTCTCCTTGTTGTGTGCGCAGTTGTGCACTCTATAAAAGCCCTAGATGTTATGACGTCTTTGGGCAGGCAAGCTGTTTTATATTGTGGGAAAGCGGACGTGAGAACAGGCTGTCCCCACTCAGTCTCAGGTCCGCATTGAGCTGGAGGAGGCGTGGCCTCCAGCTCCGGCTGAATACCGGGAGTTTGTCGGGAGAAAATCTCTGCCGGGAGGTTGTCGGGAGAGGCGCTGAATATCGGGATTCTCCCGCTAAAAACGGGAGGGTTGGCAAGTATGCGATGCACGTAAGGATGGATGTATTGGATTCAGCTCACTTGACTGTAATACCCCCCTCACAAAGACCAGGAGTAATATTAAAGCATAAGAGACGTTTTCATTTATATTTTACGTGTGGTATTCTGCTAACCTCTTTGAAAACACCTTAAGAATGAGCTGGCTCTGATATTTTCATGTTCTCCAACCCTTTTTTTGCTGCACCAGAAGGAAAGCTAATATTTGATCCTAATTCAATCAAAATGGAGCATGAAACAGCATGTGATTGACACACCAGAACACAGGTCGTTCTGCTTGTTTTCACTACCGCACATCTGATGCAGCAATCTGTCATGACGTCTGAATGCAAACCTATTTTTTCACAATATGAACAACAGTTTGTAGAATCCTGCCTCTTGGCCCATATCAGCTGGGATAGGCTCCAGCTTGCTCCTTGCGACACTGAACAGGGTATGAAAAATGAAGTGCATCCCTGATAGTTCAGATTTTCTTTAGAACATGACAGTACATGTTGGAGTTGATATCACAGCACCGGCAGCACTCATGCAGCCCCAGGAGAGTGTGGACAACTCGGGTTTCAGACAATCTCCTGAATGACTGGTCAGCAGCCCCATACTTGACGACAGGGCGCCATGTTGGACGACAGTTTGGCGCAATTGCTAAGTGACACTGAACTACCTCATTAGACATTTCTTTTAATTGAAGAGTGTTTTGCCTTGTAAACATGCCATCGCCAAAAATGTGGGAATCATTTGCAGTGCATCCAAAAAAATGATGGAAAGTAAAAGTTAACCGGAAAGTGTCAATGAATGAATGAATGAATGAATGGACAACAATATCTGCTAGAACACAGGTGTCAGTGTCCACAGGCAAGAAGGAAGCCCTTGCTCCAGAAGCCACACCTTCAATTTGCTGCTGATCACATGGACAAAGATAAGACCTTCTGGAGGAAAGTTCTGTGGTCAGATGAAACAAAAATGGAGCTGTTTGGCCACAATACCCAGCAATATGTTTGGAGGAGAAAAGGTGAGGCCTTTAATCCCAGCAACACCATGCCTACCGTCAAGCATGGTGGTGGTAGTATTATGCTCTGGGCCTGTTTTGCTGCCAATGGAACTGCTGCTTTAAACGGGACAATGAACAAGGAGGATTACCTCCAAATTCTTCAGGACAAGCTAAAATCATCAGCCCGGAGGTTGGGTCTTGGGCGCAGTTGGGTGTTCCAACAGGACAATGACCCCAAACACACCTCAAAAGTGGTAAAGGAATGGCTAAATCAGGCTAGAATGAAAGTTTTAGAATGGCCTTCCCAAAGTCCTGACTTAAACGTGTGGACAATGCTGAAGAAACAAGTCCATATCAGAAAAGCAACATATTTAGCTGAACTGCACCAATTTTGTCAAAAATTCAATCACAAGCTTGTGGATGGCTACCAAAAGCGCCTTATTGCAGGTAAACTTGCCAAGGGACATGTAAGCAAATATTAACATTGCTGTATGTATACTTTTGACCCTCACATTTTTAGTAGAGCCATAATAAACTCATAAAAGAAGCAAACTTCATGAATGTTTTTTGTGAGCAACAAGTATGTGCTCCAATCACTACATCACAAAAAAATAAGACTTGTAGAAATGATTGGAAACTCAAGACAGCCATGACATGATGTTCTTTACAAGTGTATGTACACTTTTGACCCCCACTGTATACAAGTATACATATATATATACACACATACATACAAAGGCTAAAAGCAGTGAAGTTGTCACGTTGTGTAAATGGTAAATAAAAACAGAATACAATGATTTGCAAATCCTTTTCAACTTATATTCAATTGTATAGACTGCAAAGACAAGATATTTAATCTTTGAACTAAAAAACTTGATTGTTTTTTGCAAATAATCATTATCTTATTTAATCTAATGGCAGCAACACAGTGCAAAAAAGTTGGCACAAGGGCATTTTTACCACTGTGTTACATGGCCTTTCCTTTTAACAACACTCAGTAAAGGTTTGGGAACTGAGGAGACACATTTTTGAAGCTTCTCAGGTGGAATTCTTTCCCATTCTTGCTTGATGTACAGCTTAAGTTGTTCAACAGTCCGGGGGTCTCCCTTGTGCTATTTTAGGCTTCACACATTTTCAATGGGAGACAGGTCTAGACTACAGGCAGGCCAGTCTAGTACCCGCACTCTTTCACTACGAAGCCACGCTGTTGTAACACGTGGCTTGGCATTGTCTTGCTGAAATAAGCAGGGGCGTCCATGGTAACGTTGCTTGGATGGCAACATATGTTGTTCCAAAACCTGTATGTACCTTTCAGCATTAATGGTGCCTTCACAGATGTGTAAGTTACCCATGTCTTGGACACTAATACACCCCCATACCATCACACATGCTGCCTTTTACACTTCGCGCCTATAACAATCCGGATGGTTCTTTTCCTCTTTGGTCCGGAGGACACAACGTCCACAGTTTCCAAAATCAATTTGAAATGTGGACTCGTCAGACCACAGAACACTTTTCCACTTTGCATCAGTCCATCTTACATGAGCTCAGGCCCAGCGAAGCCGACTGCGTTTCTGGGTGTTGTTGATAAATGGCTTTGGCTTTGCATAGGAGAGTTTTAACTTGCACTTACAGATGTAGCGACCAACTGTAGTTACTGACAGTGGGTTTCTGAAGTGTTGCTGAGCCCATGTGGTGATATCCTTTACACACTGATGTCGAAGATCACAGGCATTTAATGTTGGCTTTGGGCCTTACGTGCAGTGATTTTTCCAGGTTCTCTGAACCATTTGATGATATTACGGAGCGTAGATGGTGAAATCCCTCAATTCCTTGCAATAGCTGCTTGAGAAATGTTGTTCTTAAACAATTTGTTCAGGCATTTGTTGACAAAGTGGTGACCCTCGCCGCGTCCTTGTTTGTGAATGACTGAGCATTTCATGGAAGCTGCTTTTATACCCAATCATGGCACCCACCTGTTCCCAATTAGCCTGTTCACCTGTGGGATGTTCCAAATAAGTCTTTGATGAGCATTCCTCAACTTTCTCAGTCTTTTTTGCCACTTGTGCCAGCTTTTTTGAAACATGTCCCTGGCATCAAATTCCAAATGAGCTAATATTTGCAAAAATTAACAGAGTTTTCCAGTTTGAACGTTAAATATCTTGTCTTTGCAGTCTATACAATTGAATATAAGTTGAAAAGGATTTGCAAATCATTGTATTCTCTTTTTATTTACCATTTACACAACGTGACAACTTCACTGCTTTTGGGGTTTGTACATACATACATACTGTATATCTATATATACACTACCGTTCAAAAGTTTGGGGTCACTTTGAAATGTCCTTATTTTGGAAGGAAAAGCACTGTACTTTTCAATGAAGATAACTTTAAACTAGAAATACACTCTATACATTGCTAATGTGGTAAATGACTATTCTAGCTGCAAATGTCTGCTTTTTGGTGCAATATCTACATAGGTGTATAGAGGCCCATTTCCAGCAACTATCACTCCAGTGTTCTAATGGTACAATGTGTTTGCTCATTGGCTCAGAAGGCTAATTGATGATTAGAAAACCCTTGTGCAATCATGTTCACACATCTGAAAACACTTTAGCTCGTTACAGAAGCTACAAAACTGACCTTCCTTTGAGCAGATTGAGTTTCTGGAGCATCACATTTGTGGGGTCAATTAAACGCGAAAATAGCCAGAAAAAGAGAACTTTCATCTGAAACTCGACAGTCTATTCTTGTTCTTAGAAATGAAGGCTATTCCACTAAATTGTTTGGGTGACCCCAAACTTTTGAACGGTAGTGTACATACATATTATCTCAGCTCCAAAGCCATGGCAAGTTTTTCTCTGGACAAGACAAGACAACTTTAACTTCAATCGCCATGAAACGACATCACTGGAGCGAATGCTGAGCGCGCTTTGCTGCTTGGAGTTAAGTGCATCGAAAACATAACATGTAGATTATTACTCAAACTGCTTTAGTAAAATGGAATACGAGCTCAGCAAAAACAAATACGGTAGAGAAGAAATCTAAAGTCACTTTTATTGGAGATATTCGTCAAATCTTGTCAAGTTTTTTCTTCAACGTCCGGTTGGTGGCTTCACAATAAGAGTGCTACGCTTCACCTCCGGTCTAACCAACAAAACAGCAAATAAATCGTGTTACAATTTGATCATGCAGTGACCTTCTGTGATATTTCTACCGAAATAAACATTTTCTGGCAGACTGAAATGACGTGTATTGTAATGGCAGTGGCAATATGAAGGAGGAAGACTCTTTGAACAAACTTGTCTTCTTCGCTACCATTGAGACTAAGTTTTATACTGCAGGCATGCCTGCCACTGCCCTCTGCAGACCACATCTGGTCATTACAGTTCACTGCACAATATTACTATGGCTCAGGTATATTCGTTTAAAAGCATGTTCTGATAGTCCGCAGTTGCAGAATGTTTAACAGGCTGAATATTACGTTTTATTAGTAAGTAGGTAGAGAAGGTCAAACATTGTCATACAGAGATATGAAGGCCATTAACTTGCACTATGTAGAAGTTTGGGGCAATAATTACATAAGCACACTAAATCCACTCATCACCCTGCAGAAGAAAGCAATAAGGGTCATGCACAGGGCAGGATATAAGGATCACACACATACATTTTTATCACAGTCAAAACTACTTGAAATGTAAAGATCTTGTCGTTGTGGCATGTGCAGCCCTTTGAGACACGTGATTTAGGGCTATATAAGTAAACACTGATTGATTGATGATCGATTGAAAATACAAACAGTACAAATTAAAGTATGGTTTTAATTTTTTGTGTGTTTTCATTGTGTAATATGTTTTTCTATGTCTTACTGTAGTCTTATCACGATGATTTCCTAGATTCCATTTCTTGTCCTTTGCTTTGTTTTTAACATGTCCAAAAAAGGTACTACTACTAACTTGTACTACATTTAAAGTACAGAATTTCAGAAACTATTAATCATGTAGAAAAAATATCACCTAACATCTTAGAGAATCAAAGCATGATCGTAACAATCCACATTGTGTTATTAATGCATGAAACTATACACATGTATATATGCATATATATATGTATGTATATATATATATATATATATATATATATATATATATATATATATATATATATATATATATATATATATATATATATATATATATATATATATACTACCGTTCAAAAGTTTGGGGTCACCCAAACAATTTTGTGGAATAGCCTTCATTTCTAAGAACAAGAATAGACTGTCGAGTTTCAGATGAAAGTTCTCTTTTTCTGGCCATTTTGAGCGTTTAATTGACCCCACAAATGTGATGCTCCAGAAACTCAATCTGCTCAAAGGAAGGTCAGTTTTGTAGCTTCTGTGACGAGCTAAAGTGTTTTCAGATGTGTGAACATGATTGCACAAGGGTTTTCTAATCATCAATTAGCCTTCTGAGCCAATGAGCAAACACATTGTACCATTAGAACACTGGAGTGATAGTTGCTGGAAATGGGCCTTTATACACCTATGTAGATATTGCACCAAAAAGCAGACATTTGCAGCTAGAATAGTCATTTACCACATTAGCAATGTATAGAGTGTATTTCTTTCAAGTTAAGACTAGTTTAAAGTTATCTTCATTGAAAAGTACAGTGCTTTTCCTTAAAAAATAAGGACATTTCAATGTGACCCCAAACTTTTGAACGGTAGTGTATATATATATACACACACATATCAATACATTTATATATACATCAGTGTTTCCCATAAACTGCCAAGATACCTGTGGAGGTGGGGGAGTGGCTATGGGCGTGGTCACCATGACATCATCGAGTAATTTGCATGATTTACTACAATGATATGATTTTCTCTAAAAAGGCTAAAAAATGTATACTTACTAATTAATAATAACAGTTTTGTTTTAAACGTCCATCCATCCATCCATTTTACAATATAATTACAACACTTTATGTACATATTTATATACAGATTTGAACAATAAGTTATTCACTGAAATATATTTATTAATTGTGGTTCTTACAAAAAATATATCTTATAAAATATAAAAGCTAAAATGTCCCAAAGCTCTGCCCCTTTAATTAGTGCATACTAAATAATTTAACTTTAGCCTACTACTACAACCATATTATTTACCAGCAACATAAAGTGAAACAGAGGCAGAGGTGTCCTGCCAAAGTCAGTAACAAATAAACAGAAAACAGTAGTGGTCAAATACAAATAAGGCAACAAGAGAAGTATCCTACACTTCTCTTTTGTAAAGTAAATCTGAACAGCCGATATGGGCATCTACATCAACTATATGATTTGCCTGAGAAGCTGGACAGGACAAAAAATAAATAAATAAATAAATAATAATAATAATACTTTTTTTTAAATTTGTGGCGGACGTAATTATTTCGTGGCGGGCCGCCACAAATAAATGAATGTGTGGGAAACACTGTACATACATACATTAGGAGCCTAGTCTAGAGCAGTGTTTTTCAACCTTTTTTGAGCCAAGGCACATTTTTTGCGTTGAAAAAATGCGGAGGCACACCACCAGCAGAAATCATTAAAAAAACGAAACTCAGTTGACAGTAAAAATTTGTAGTCGCAATTGTTGGATATGACTTTAAAGCATAACCAAGCATGCATCACTATAGCTCTTGTCTCAAAGTAGGTGTACTGTCACCACCTGTCACATCACACCGTGACTTATTTGGACTTTTTTGCTGTTTTCCTGTGTGTAGTGTTTTACTTCTTGTCTTGCGCTCCTATTTTGGTGGCTTCTTCTCTGTTTTTGGTATTTTCCTGTAGCAGTTTCATGTCTTCCTTTGAGCGATATTTACCGCATCTACTTTGTTTTAGCAATCAAGAATATTTCAGTTGTTTCTATCCTTCTTTGTGGGGACATTGTCAATTGTCACGTCATGTTCGGATGTACGTTGTGGACGCCTTCTTTGCTCTGCAGTAAGTCTTTGCTGTCGTCCAGCATTCTGATTTTGTTTACTCTGTAGCCAGTTCAGTTTTAGTTTCGTTCTGCATAGCCTTCCCTAAGCTTCCTTGCCTTTTGTTAGCGGCACTCACCTTTTGTTTATTTTTGGTTTAAGCATTAGACACAATTTTACCTGCACACTGCCTCCCGCTGTTTCCCACATCTACAAAGCAATTAGCTATCTGCTGCCACCTACTGATATGGAAGAGTATTACACGGTTACTCTGCCGAGCTCCAGACAGCACCGACACTCAACAACAACACATCATTTGCAGACTATAATTACTGCTTTGCTAAAATATTTTTAACCCAAATAGGTGAAATTAGATAATCTCCCACGACACACCAGACTGTATCTAGTGTGCCGTGGCACAGTGGTTGAAAAACACTCGTCTAGACTGTATTTTTTTTACTCATCCTTCTCCAGCGTTGACCTTTTTCCCATCTTTTACGGGGCGCCTTGTGGCGACCCATCAGCTTTCCTGTTCTGTAACCCTGTACACTGTTTGTCTAATCTTGAACGGGTTTGGGCTGAAAACAAAGTTTCGTTGTACTTGTGCAATGACGATAAAGACCCACCTACCATATAGTTTAGTACTGAAGTATGAAGTACTACATTTCCAAAATGTGATCTTGAACCAAATAAAACTGTGATGTGTTTGGCATGCAGGAAAATAATAAAATGAATGATGGAATACACATGTCAATATCAGTTTCTATTGTTTCATCTTATTAACAACCAAAGCCCTTCCAGACATGACTAATGTTTGTGTCATAAAAAAACTCCCTTAATCATCAAAACACCTCGAGTGCTGTGGAAAAGATGAAGTTCAGTGTATGACTGCCCCATTGCCAGTTACTGAGGGAGTGTTTTCTATTAGATTGGTAGTAAATGAGCTGTTCTTACCCCGGTCTTGTCACAGAGTCGCAGCGTGTTGAAGGAGCCCACTGCAAACACTTCTCCATCTGGAGCCCAGGACAGGGAGGTGACGGGGTAGTCATGTGACAGAGAGCAATAAAGCAGGCGGCCGAAGCTGTCCCACACCTGTGGACGAGGCACACGGGACTTTTTTTGAAGGTGCGACTACAAAAAGCAGCGCGCACCAAAAACGCTGCTTACTTTATATTTACAGTCCTCTCCTCCTGACAGTATGAGGTCATTGACTGAGTTCCAGTCCACCTTCAGGATGACCCCGTCGTGTGCCTTCCACTGGGGAGAGACGGAGACAACTCAGTAATACACCATTCAACACCATTCTTGCAAAAGAGCACACAAAAATGATTTTATATTGCTTGTATTCAGTGATGTGACTTCTTCCCGGAAGTGAAAACCAGTGGTGGTCAACCAAGCCAAAATGGCTTTTGTACAGCAAGGAAGTATGCAAGGGGCTTAGATCTTCCTGCAAAAAGCAGATACGAGCATGGAATGGATCCACCATCCCTATACTTTGTCAAAAAAGATTTGTCAAGTGATATCAAAGTAGGGCTGGGCGATATATCGATATACTGGATATATCGCGGGTTTGTCTCTGTGCGATATAGAAAATGACTATATGGTGATATTGGAGTATACGTTCTTACATAGTTGCTTTTAGCTGCGGGCATTACACTACAGGCATTTCTCACTCTTTCTTGTCTCTCCTTCTCAATAAAACAAGCGCACCTTCTTACATACTGTCGCATACGTATACGCCCTCGCGGAGCAGAGAGGTAATGGGTAACGTTAGCTGTGGTCCGAGTGGTAATACTCAAATGAACAAATGAAGGAATAATTAATTCCCAAGAAAAACAGCAGGGGGTCCATCGTCTGGCGGTGGTTTGGCTTCAAGCGGGAAGATGTTGAACAGACAACCGTAATTTGTCAAGTGTGGGGCAAAAGCGTTGCTACAAAAAGTAGCATTACTGCTAATATGTAGCATCATTTGAAAAGTCACCCGCTAGAGAATGAAGAGTGCTTGAAACTCCGCATGTCAACATCTCCGTTCGGTGCCACACCAACAGAATGCCGAAGCAACCATTTCCACATCAACACCGTATGAAAAAAAATAGTCAACAACAGAAGGAGATAACGTCCGCAGGAACCTACCACATAGCGAAGGACATACACTATTTGATTAAATATGCATAATTTTTGCTTGGGTAAGGTCGCACTTCATGATTTAACTTTGCGTCTACTGCCGTGTTTGTTGTTGTTGTTGTTGTTGCACGCGCCGTTTACGTTTTTCCCCCGTCTTTATCAAAATATAACTCTCAACGTTGTGCATGTCCTTTATAATTGCTGCCTTTGGTAAAAGCTTAACTCGGGGCGGTATAGCTCGGTTGGTAGAGTGGCTGTGCCAGCAACTTGAGGGTTCCAGGTTCGATCCCCGCTTCCGCCATCCTAGTCACTGCCGTTGTGTCCTTGGGCAAGAGACTTTACCCACCTGCTCCCAGTGCCACCCACACTGGTTTAAATGTAACTTACAGTAGATATTGGGTTTCACTATGTAAAGCGCTTTGAGTCACTAGAGAAAAGCGCTATATAAATATAATTCACTTCACAACTCTTTTAGCTTTTGCTCACATTTGCTTTCTTTTATTTAGATTTGCCGAGTTGGTGCTTCACGAAACACTTGTAGAGAAAATGTGTTTAAGAAATACAAATAATATCAAGATAATACTTAAATGGGAAACACTAAACCAGTGTTTTTCAACCACTGTGCCGCAGCACACTGGTGTGCCATGAGATACAGTTTTGTGTGCCATGGGACATTATGTCATTTCACCTAATGGGGTAAAAATGTAATACTCTTCCATATCAGTAGGTGGCAGCAGGTAGCTAATTACTTTGTCGTGATCATAAGATGCAGGCGACAGCGGGAGGCACCGTGCAGGTAAAAAGGTGTCTAATGCTTAAACAAAAAGTAAACAACAGATGAGTGCCCCTAAGAAAAGGCATTGAAGCTTAGGGAAGGCTATGCAGAACGAAACTAAAACTGAACTGGCTACAAAGTTAAAAAAAAAAAAAAAAACAGAATGCTGGACGACAGCAAAGACTTACAGCGTGTGGAGCAGAGAAGGCGTCCACAAAGTACTTCCTCCATGACATGACAATCAACAATGTCCACACAAAGAAGGATAGCAACAACTTAAATATTCTCGATTGCTAAAACAAAGCAGGTGAGGAAATAGCGCTCAGGGAAGAAATTAAACTGCTACAGGAAAATACCAACAAAACAGGAAAACCTACCAAAAGACAAGAAGTAAAACACTACACATAGGAAAACACAAAAAAACTCTAAATAAGTCAGGGCGTGATGTGACAGGTGGTGACAGTACACCTACTTTGAGACAAGAGCTTGGTTATGGTTTAAATTCATATCCAATACTTCCGAGAACAACTTTTTACTGTCAATATCGGCTGCTGACTTTCATTTTTAATGTTTTCTGCTGGAAAAAAAAGAAAAAAAATGTGCCTAGGCTCAAAAAATGTTGAAAAACACTGCACTAAATGTTAAAATTATATCAAACAAACCTTTAACGGAGGGATCACTGCGAAGTCGTTTTTTTGCCCCGTTGTACTGGAGTACGTACGTACTACTTTTGTCATCCGTCGTTTGGTAAAATGTTGCCCTCTTCTGCCCTTTTTTATTACTTCTCGAGGAACTCTGAAGAAACGTTTCTCCATTTTGCGATTTGAACGGTTCCAACAGCCTAAGGCGACGCAAGAAGAGGGCATTTTTTCTTCGGGAAAGGCTAAATGGCAACTTATACCCATTGAGAACAGACGCTGGCTTGACCACACGGCCGTGACGTCATGAGGATCCAAGCAATGCAATAGTGTGGAAGTCATGACATCATCTTGCTGTCGGATGGAGAGTAGTGTAACACAACATCTGTCACATGGCCCACAGTGGAACCCAACATACAAATGTCATGGTTTGATGGTGGTTTTCTTTAGTGAACTATTTGTTACACATTAGGTGGTTGGTGTATGGCAGGGGTGGGCAATTAATTTTTACCGGGGGCCGCATGAGCAACCCGAGCACTGCTGGAGGGCCACACCGACAACATTTCAATTAAATTTTGCTCAAATTATTTTTGATATACCGTAAGATAAATAATAATAATAATAATAATAAAATGTTCATTTAACCTAACTTATCTTTATACAAAAGCAGATGGCTTTTGATGGTTTTATTTTTAAAGGCCTACTGAAAGCCACTATTAGCGACCACACAGTCTGATAGTTTATATATCAATGATGAAATCTTAACATTGCAACACATGCCAATACGGCCGGGTTAACTTATAAAGTGACATTTTAAATTTCCAGCTAAACTTCCGGTTGAAAACGTCTATGTATGATGACGTATGCGTGTGACGTCACTAGTTAAACGGAAGTATTGGTACACCATTGAATCCAATACAAAAAAGCTCTGTTTTCATCTCAAAATTCCACTGTATTCTGGACATCTGTGTTGGTGAATCTTTTGCAATTTGTTTAATGAACAATGGCGACTGCAAAGAAGAAAGTTGTAGGTGGGATTGGTGTATTAGCGGCTGGCTGTAGCAACACAACCAGGAGGACGTTGACTTGGATAGCAGACGCGCTATCCGACGCTAGCCGCCGACCGCACGGATGATCGGGTGAAGTCCTTTGTCTTTCCGTCGATCGCTGGAACGCAGGTGAGCACGGGTGTTGATGAGCAGATGAGGGCTGGCTGGGGTAGGTGGAGCGCTAATGTTTTTATCATAGCTCTGTGAGGTCCCGTTGCTAAGTTAGCTTCAATGGCGTCATTAGCAACAGCATTGTTAACCTTCGCCAAGCTGGAAAGCATTAACCGTGTAGTTACATGTCCATAGTTTAATAGTATTGTTGATTTTCTGTCTATCCTTCCAGTCAGGGGTTTATTTATTTTGTTTCTATCTGCATTTGAGAACGATGCTATCACGTTAGCTCCGTAGCTAAAGTGTTTCGCCGATGTATTGTCGTGGAGATAAAAGTCACTGTGAATGTCCATTTCGCGTTCTCGACTCTCATTTTCAAGAGGATATAGTATCCGAGGTGGTTTAAAATACAAATCCGTGATCCACAATAAAAAAAGGAGAAAGTGTGGAATCCAATGAGCCAGCTTGTACCTAAGTTACGGTCAGAGCGAAAAAAGATACGTCCTGCACTGCACGCTAGTCCTTCACTCTCACGTTTCTCATCCACGAATCTTTCATCATGGCTCAAATTAATGGGGTAATCGTCGCTTTCTCGGTCCGAATCTCTCTCGCTGCATTGTAAACAATAGGAAAATGTGAGCAGCCCTTCCTCCTGTGACGTCACGCTACTTCCGGTATAGGCAAGGCTTTTTTTTTATCAGCAACCAAAAGTTGTGAACTTTATCGTCGATGTTCTCTACTAAATCCTTTCAGCAAAAATATGGCAATATCGCGAAATGATCAAGTATGACACATAGAATGGATCTGCTATCCCCGTTTTAAAAAATTCATTTCTGTAGGCCTTTAACACTTTCTTACACAACACTTCCTGATGTATAATACAATGCAAAAATTTCAATTTCTGTCACTTTATCCCGCATCCTCTTTGTTGTGAACGTAGCACGCCTGTAAGGTGATTGGCGAAGAAAGAGGAAGCGTTGCTGTTGCGGAAATGAGGAGTGAGGATAGACGTGCGTGTGGAAAGAACGAGATAAGTTGAGCTGTGTTAGTATAGGTTGCTCAATAAAAGTTTAAAAAGAGCATCAGACTTGGTGTGCACTTCTTCTGGACGCTACAATTGGTGTCAGAAGTGGGATGAAATGCCTCCCAGTTCGCCTTGCCATCAAACCTGGGAGTCTCATTGAGGGCGGAATTCCCCCATGCCTAGCAGCGTGCGCTGCACCTGTAGACGCTGCCTCTCTCTTCCCTCCCTCTCTCTCTCTCTTTGCGACAAGCTCCTCACATCCGGGATTCACACAGACATCTGCAGTCGCTGCCGGCAACTTAAGTCCCCACTCAATGTCCTTTCCCACCCGTTCCATCTTGACAAAGTCGCCAGGAAACATCGAGGCACGTACCTCCCGATGACGTAGCAGGCTGAGCACACAAGCAGCGCAGTATGCTCAAAGTTTTACTTCTGACATCAATTGTAGCGTCCAGAAGAAGTGCACACCAAGTCTGACGCTCTTTTTAAACTTTTATTGAGCAACCTATACTAACACAGCTCAACTTATCTCGTTCCTTCCACACGCACGTCTATCCTCACTCCGCATTTACGCAACTCAAGAACACAACATCAGCTTCAGCAGGTCGTTACACTATATTCTTTAAACACAGCAACATGTGTACCACAAATTAAGCACACGGCTTTACCTTTAATTTCTGTAAAGAAATACTTGGCAGTCCATGTCTTGTTGAAAACATGCCATTCGTCATCAACTTTTCTCTTTTTAGCGTCTCGGGGATAACCGGGCATCACTTCACTCACAGGTTACACACGGACATACGCCCATAAATAACACTTTTCAAAATAAAAGCAGCACAGTTGTATTGCACGCACGACATAGATGTTTTTTTAAATGTATTTTGTCATTTGTGATTGCCGCTGTTCACATTCACTCACAATCGCGCACGAGCATACGTCCACACGGAAGTAATACAAATAACGCTTTTCAAACCAAAAGCAGCACCGTTGTATTGCACACTCGAGATATACTTTTTTAAATGTATTTGGTAATTTATGATTGGCCTCACGCGGGCCGGACAGGGACGTACAAAGGGCCCGCGGGCCGCAGAATGCCCAGGTCTGGTGTATGGGGTATAAGGCAACATTTAAAGCAACACAAATTTGAGCGGGTTCCCACAGGTGTGTTCCCAGGCAACAGAGGAACCAGAGTCACAACACTAGAATTAATGGTGAACAATATCATACACAATTGAAGAAAAATATTGTTAAATATAACCCTGCGTCTTGTTCAAAACAAAGAAATGTGTCTATGTGAATCTGGAGTTTCTATTGAGCTCTAGGAAGCTAAGAAAAGTAGTCAACCATGACCTTAGAAGTACACAATAAAAAATCCCTTACGGAATAATGGAAATTTAAAAAAAATAATTTACCAATTGGTAATTTAAAATGATTAAGTAACATTTTTGACAATAGTCGAATCTATTAACCCTTGTGTAATGTTCATATTGTTGTTACTCAGCCAGCGTTTGTGGGTCTGATGGACCCGTTGCATTTTGTGGCTTTTAATGCCTCACAATCAAACACTTTTATGTTAAAATACTGAACAGATGTTTATTGGGATAAGGTAAACATCTGTTCAGTATTTTAACATAAAAGTGTTTGATTGTGAGGCATTAAAAGCCACAAAATGCAACGGGTCCATCAGACCCACAAACGCTGGCTGAGTAACAACAATATGAACGTTGCACGGAAAATGTCTCTGCCGGTTTCTGCATCCCACAGAGATTCTTCTTTTGTGTTTCTGCACCTGCGGTTCCCACACAAGGTTGCCACATTGTTTGTCAACACTGCCTGCTCTCATTTTCTCGCACATTTGACCCTCTGATGTTCTGTGTACCTACACTCTGTCCTCCTCCTGTCTAGGCCTGCTGTGTGTGTGTGTGTGTGTGTGTGTGTGTGTGTGTGTGTGTGTGTGTGTGTGTGTGTGTGTGTGTGTGTGTGTGTGTGTGTGTGTGTGTGTGTGTGTGTGTGTGGTACACAGAACATCAATTTCCACACTTCTATTAGCCCCGGGTCAAGTGGACCCGGACATCTTATATGTAATAGAAATGTGTAGGGGGGTGTGTGGTCATTAAATATGTATTCTGATATATGTTCTTCACAGAAAATGAGCCAAAAGTCAGTGAGTCTCAGTTTGAAAAATTAATTGTATAATTTTTCTTTTAATAAAAAATGAAAACGGGTCCCACAGACCCGAACACCACACAAGGGACTTTTCTTGTGTATTTGGGATCCCCACAAGTCCCAAAAATGCTTCATACCATGGAGGCATTGCATAGACATTTGAAAAACTAGTTTTCCCCTCTTCCAAATGAACCAGTTGAGTTTTGCCCACAATTGTGACGTAAGTTACAATAGTCATGTCAGCGGATATCTCCATAAATGGTAAAGGTTTTCCCGGCGACGCTTGCAGGGGTCTGTTTGTAGTTCCAAGGAAAATGTTTTTTGATTGATTGAAACTTGTATTAGTAGATTGCACAGTACAGTACATATTCCGTACAATTGACCACTAAATGGTAACACCCCAATAAGTTTTTCAACTTGTTTAAGTCGGGGTCCACGTTAATCAATTCATGGTAATCATGGTAATTATGTGTCCTAGGTTTGACCCAAAAACCTAAATTGTCCTTATATTAGCTGCATTACCCAACCTCGTCTGAAAAAGTAAGAAGTCTCGGTTAATTTTTGTGCTTTGTGGCAACCGTAAGGAAGTGTCTGTTCGTGTGTGCAAAGCACTTTGAAGACAGCGGTTTTACCAACCTCCGACAGTATGCAGGATTTTACCCGTAACTAAATTGACTGGCGGGGTCAGTCCCTACTATTTATGGCAATGGTGGAGACAATGAAGCGGTAAATCAAACAATAGTACTATAGCTTGACAATTTCAAATGATATGTTAGCGATGTTACACTGCAAATTAACCGGACTGCATGTTTCTTTACAAATACAAAGAGGCTATGTATAACGCATAATTATTTAACAATACATAGCCCTTTATAACTCTAGCTTTATTGCACTGAAAGGCATTTCAAGAGGACGCTACTAAACTAACCTTTGAGATGTGTTTATTTCAAGCCTCACTTCTGAAGTTACTTCCTCTTCACTTTCCTCTTGCTTCGGGTCTGACACTGGCTCCGATGTACGTTGGATGCGAAATTCCTTAGCTGTTGCCATTTCTAATAAGAAGTTGCTTATAGTTCTAATTTATTAGCATACCTTGAAATCTACAAAAATATCTAATGGTGCGGGGAAGCAGTCTCAGGCCCCTTCTAAGGTTATACAGGCTATATCCCACCTAACCTTCTCCTGGTCCACACCCACACAATGGTCGTTTAAGACCCCCTGCCCCCCTTCGTCCGCCGGCGCAACGCGACCTAGTACGCATGCGCGGAATAAGCGCACGTCATAGTCACCTCCAGTGTTGCTTTGTGTGCAACTTCTTAAATTAAATGTAACTTATCTGAACAATATCCAGCGTTGTGGTATTCCAATGAACTGGAATCCAGTGTGCTTTAATGGACATGTGGAAGTAAACAATGTGATAAAGAACATTTTACATCAATCATTCTACGGATCTAGATATCTGGTCAGGGCACTCCTCACTCTTTTGCCTTCAACTTCATTGTCCATTCCTTTTTGGTGACTTTAAATACTCTGGACCTAGACGTTGAGTCTGTGACATACATGGCGGACAATAACTGATACAGTCTGCTTTGCCAGTCCAAATGCATTCGCTGTTTTCCGTAGCCTTCGTTCGTTGGCCTGGTAATACAAACAACACGCTTCCTTTTTTTTTTTAAACCACATCAATGGGAGCCCGCATTCTCGTTGTCTCTCCTTTGACAAATGGGCAAAGTTTTTCGCTTGCCGTCTGAGATGTGTTGTATCCCAAATAGCTGCAACCGCACGTTTCCTTCTCTTAAGGCAGAGGTGTCCAAACATTTTCCAGTGAGGGCCACATAGAGAAAAATTAAAGGATGCGAGGGCCACTTTTATACATTTTGTATATGAAAAATGCTCCAACCAAAACAATGTAGCTAAACATATGCTGACATTTGAAAAAAACTTTGACATCTTAGCTTTGTGTTATAGATAACAAAGCAATAACATAATTAATGATTATTTTAATAATGATTTTATTTGTATTTATGTTAACTGTGCTCGAAAGTAAGCTTGTATTTACTAATATTGCTATACCGTCAATTAAAACGCTTTTAAGAGCTTTAGTACACTCAAAAACATATCATGTCTCACAAGAAATTTGTACACTTTTTCGTCATGACAAGACACACAGAAATCATAAAAGACCTTATACAGTAAGGTTGTCGTCCATTTTGGTTTTCAGGTCCCATTTTTTGGGGGATTTGGTCCCGTTTCATTTTTCATAGTTTTTTGTTCTAATTTGGGACCTGTTTAGTTTGTCTATAGAATGTGTCGCGGGCCGATAAAAACCGAGCTGCGGGCCGCAAATGGCCCCCAGGCCGCGCTTTGGACACCCCTGTCTTAAGGTATTCATGTGTGATTTCCACAAGCATGTAGAAGAAGGAGAAACACGGGCATGTCTGGATGACTCGCCTCCATCTTTCCAGTGGTTAGCGCCAAGTAACGTTGTGAAGCTGGCTGTGGCACGTTCTTTCTGACGTCACTTCCTCTCCGAACTCAGTTTGTGAACAATCGATGAGTCCATACAAAGCTAAGAGCCGGAGATTCATGAAATACACGGCGCACTTACCGGTGTAAAAAAAAATATCCAAGGAGGGAAACATTAAACGATGGGTTATTGTGGCTGATACCTGGTTTAGGCTAAATAATTATTTGTTTAAGGAGTTATCCAGCTTAATGTAGACATGAATTGATTAACGTGGACCCAGACTTAAACAAGTTGAAAAACGTATTTGGGTGTTTACCATTTAGTGGTCAATTGTACGGAATATGTACTGTACTGTGCAATCTACTAATAAAAGTGTCAATCAATCAATCGATCAAAGGGCCTCAGTCATTGTCCGGGAGCAAGGTCTGTAGGGGCTCATTTGCATCTAAAAAGACAGCCCCTAAACATCTCGTTTTCGAGAGAAAGTAAGAAAGTGGCTTGAAGACGGGTCTGTAAAGCAAAATTTAAGCAAGATTTTGCAACACACAGGTTATGTAGACCGCAATAAAGTGCGAATGCAATTTTGACTGTACATGTACTGTAAATTTATAATGTATTTATATATATAATAGACTGTATTTATATTATTCACATGTGAATAATGCTGTATAATAGACTCTATTTATGTTATTCACATGTGAATAATGCTGTATAATAGACTGTACTTATATTATTCACATGTGAATAATGCTGTATAATAGACTGTATTTATATTATTCACATGTGAATAATGCTGTATAATAGACTATTTATATTATTCACATGTGAATAATGCTGTATAATAGACTGTATTTATATTATTCACATGTGAATAATGCTGTATAATAGACTGTATTTATATTATTCACATGTGAATAATGCTGTATAATAGACTTTATGTTATTCACATGTGAATAATGCTGTATAATAGGCTGTATTTATATTATTCACATGTGAATAATGTTGTATAATAGACTATTTATATTATTCACATGTGAATAATGCTGTATAATAAACTGTATTTATATTATTCACATGTGAATAATGCTGTATAATAGACTATTTATATTATTCACATGTGAATAATGCTGTATAATAGACTATTTATATTATTCACATGTGAATAATGTTGTATAATAGACTTTGTTATTCACATGTGAATAATGCTGTATAATAGGCTGTATTTATATTATTCACATGTGAATAATGCTGTATAATAGACTGTATTTATATTATTCACATGTGAATAATGCTGTATAATAGACTGTATTTATATTAATCACATGTGAATAATGCTGTATAAGTGACTGTATTTATATTATTCACATGTGAATAATGCTGTATAATAAACTGTATTTATATTATTCACATGTGAATAATGCTGTATAATAAACTGTCTATATTATTCACATGTGAATAATGCTGTATAATAGACTGTATTTATATTAATCACATGTGAATAATGCTGTATAATAGACTGTATTTATACTATTCACATGTGAATAATGCTGTATAATAAACTGTATTTATATTTTTCACATGTGAATAATGCTGTATAATAAACTGTCTATATTATTCACATGTGAATAATGCTGTATAATAGACTGTATTTATATTATTCACATGTGAATAATGCTGTATAATAAACTGTCTATATTATTCACATGCAGTATAATGCTGTATAATAGACTGTATTTATATTAATCACATGTGAATAATGCTGTATAATAGACTGTATTTATACTATTCACATGTGAATAATGCTGTATAATAAACTGTATTTATATTTTTCACATGTAAAAAATGTTTATTGTCTATTGTGAGCGAACTGTGGTGCTGAATTTCCCCCTGGGATCAATAAAGTACTTTCTATTTTATTCTATTCTATTCTGTGTTCCTCAACATGTTTCATAAATGGAGTTAGTGTACCTGTATGACTTTAACGCTGGGTTGCAGAGGTTTAATGACCAGGTGTCGACCTGATGTGTAGAGGATCCTCTCAGAGTCTGGGCCCCAGGCCACAGAATATACAGGAGACGCTGGAAGAAACACAGAATTGTAAGGATTTGGAGTATTTTCAACACCACAAATGTAACTATGTGGATTGATTAGTAGTGTGTGTACATTTCTAATATACGGATTTCATGAAGGATCATTTATCAACAACCCTTCCTCTCAGAAAGTACCACATTGCCTCAAGAGTTCTTCTTCTCATCATTCAGTTTCTAGAAGGCGTACCAGCTGCAATGAGATGCGAGTGTGTGCGAGCGTGTTTACGAGTTAGGGTTTGAGGATATAGGAACATGTGCAGTGCGGGCTGACATTTAACCTCGCTCCAGGTGCGTGTGGTTTCTCACAAATGCCAACCGGTCACGTGATCTAAAAATCTGTCAAAAAGGCAAAGAAGAGCGATGACAAGTTCCTCCTTCTTGCATGTTTCAAACATCTTCTCATCACGTGCTGGGTAAGAGGAAATGGGTCAGGGCAAACACCAGGATGTACCACAGCAGATGTGGATGGGCTATGCAGCAGTGCTACTCCATCCAGGTGTTTCACACATTGTTCAGCATCCCACTACCCAGCATAACTTTCTTCAAAAACACTTAAAAACATTCCAATATAGCGGATCTAAATGAGCCATTGCCCTTCGCCAGGTTCTCTCATTCAACAAGAGTTTGACATCCATATCCAAAAAGCTGCTAAGTTAACAAGGGAGTCATCTGTAATTAGGAGTGTATTCCTTCAGAAGTACATTATGACGCATTTGAACACCTAAATACAGGATTGGAGGACTGTCAATCAATGTTGACTTATATAGCCCTAAATCACCAGTAAGGGCTGCACAAGCCTCAACGACTACATCAGCAAGTGTTGTGCTCAGGGCCGCGTTAACCTAAGGGGGCCCCGGGGTTGAGGGTTTTTTTGTTTACATTCAGGAGCGTTAGCTCCCTGTTAGCAGTTAGCTATTGTATCCTCCTGGTGTGTAGTGAAGCATGTTTAGCTATTCCTCGTCCTGCGGGGATGTTACTTGTAAGAAGCAATTTATTTGTCCCCATGGAGGCGAGGATTAGTGATTTAGTAGGGTGTAAAACACTGCGGAGGGACGTTAGCTTTAGTGCTTACTAGAGATGTCTGATAATGGCTTTTTGGCCGATATCCGATATTCCGATATTGTCCAACTCTTAATTACAGATTCCGATATCAACCGATACCGATATATACAGTCGTGGAATGAACACATTATTGTGCCTAATTTTGTTGTGATGCCCCGCTGGATGCATTAAAGCAGGGGTCACCAACGCGGTGCCCGCGGGCACCAGGTAGCCCGTAAGGACCAGATGAGTAGCCCGCTGGCCTGTTCTAAAAATAGCTCAAATAGCAGCACTTACCAGTGAGCTGCCTCTATTTTTTTAATTTTATTTATTTACTAGCAAGCTGGTCTCGCTGTGCTCGACATTTTTAATTCCAAGAGAGACAAAACTCAAATAGAATTTGAAAATCCAAGAAAATATTTTAAAGACTTGGTCTTTACTTGTTTAAATAAATTCATGATTTTTTTTACTTTGCTTCTTATAACTTTCAGAAAGACAATTTTAGAGAAAAAATACAACCTTAAAAATGATTTTAGGATTTTTAAACACATATACCTTTTTACCTTTTAAATTCCTTCCTCTTATTTCCTGACAATGTAAATCAATGTTCAAGTAAATTTATTTTTTTTATTGTAAAGAATAATAAGTACATTTTAATTTAATTCTTCATTTTAGCTTGTGTTTTTTCGACGAAGAATATTTGTGAAATATTTCTTCAAATTTATTATGATTAAAATTCAAAAAAATTATTCTGGCAAATCTAGAAAATCTGTAAAATCAAATTTAAATCTTATTTCAAAGTCTTTTGAATTTCTTTTAACATTTTTGTTCTGGAAAATCTAGAAGAAATAATGATTTGTCTTAGTTAGAAATATAGCTTGGTCCAATTTGTTATATATTCTAACAAAGTGCAGATTGGATTTTAACCTATTTAAAACATGTCATCCAAATTCTAAAATCAATCTTAATCAGGAAAAATTACTAATGATGTTCCATAAATTATTTTTTTAATTTTTTCAAAAAGATTCGAATTAGCTAGTTTTTCTCTTCTTTTTTTCGTTGAATTTTGAATTTTAAAGAGTCGTAATTGAAGATGAACTATGTTTCAAAATTTAATTGTCATTTTTTTCGTGTTTTCTCCTCTTTTAAACCGTTCAATTAAGTGTAAATATCATTAATTATTAATAATAACATAGAGTTAAAGGTAAATTGAGCAAATTGGCTATTTCTGGCAATTTATTTAAGTGTGTATCAAACTGGTAGCCCTTCGCATTAATCAGTACCCAAGAAGTAGCTCTTGCTTTCAAAAAGGTTGGTGACCCCTGCATTAAACAATGTAACAAGGTTTTCCAAAATAAATCAACTCAAGTTATGGAAAAAAATGCCAACATGGCACTGCCATATTTATTATTGAAGTCACAAAGTGCATGATTTTTTTTAACATGCCTCAAAACAGCAGCTTGGAATTTGGGACATGCTCTCCCTGAGAGAGCATGAGGAGGTTGAGGTGGGCGGGGTTGGGGGGGTCTTGTAGGGGGTAGCAGGGGGTGTATATTGTAGCGTCCCGGAAGAGTTAGTGCTGCAAGGGATTCCGGGTATTTGTTCTGTTGTGTTTATGTTGTGTTACGGTGCGGATGTTCTCCCGAAATGTGTTTGTCAGTCTTGTTTGGTGTGGGTTCACAGTGTGGCGCATATTTGTAACAGTGTTAAAGTTGTTTATACGGCCACCCGCAGTGTGACCTGTATGGCTGTTGACCAAGTATGAGTTGCATTCACTTGTGTGTGTGAAAAGCCGTAGGTAATATGTGATTGGGCCGGCATGCAAAGGCAGTGCCTTTAAGGCACGCCCTATCTGGGTGGAAATCGGGACAAATTCGGGAGAATGGTTGCCCCGGGAGATTTTCGGGAGGGGCACTGAAATTCGGGAGTCTCCCGGGAAAATGGGGAGGGTTGGCAAGTATGACTGGGAGACGCAACTGCTCTGTACTTCTCCCTACGTCCGTGTACCACTCCGTACAGCGGCGTTTTAAAAAATCATACATTTTACTTTTTGAAACCGATATCGATAATTCCCGATATTACATTTTAAAGCATTTATCGGCCGATAATATCTCTACACTTTACTTGTGTTACTGTATGTAAAAAACCTGCACGGTAACAACGTAATTTCCCCATTGTGGGATGAATAAAAGTCTATCCTACCTCATCCTAACTTCTTATTACACTTTAAAAATGATCTGATCTTACCTTGGGTGGCTAGTGTTGAACGCAGCATTCCACTTTTGGACCAGTTCTTGATCTGCCCATCTTCTCCAGCTAAGCGGGTGCCGTACAGAAGGGAATCATTTTTCAGTTGGACTATTTTTAACATGGCTACTTTTGTGGAATTCCCTACGTACCTGTGACAAGCGCAGTCCCGTCATGGTTCCATCGGCCTGCTAAAACGGCTCCTTTGTGAGCTTCGACGCTCTTCTCGATGCGCCCCGTCTTGGAGGCAAGGTGGAACTTCCCTGCAAAGACAAAAAAAGAGGCCTGAGTTCAGACTGATACACAAAATCCTACATTTTTAATTCAGTTAAAAACACACTTTGAAGCAGGTTTATTTCCTCACAGCTGAATAATAGACAAAGCTATAATGCAGGTCTAGTCAACTGGCAACCAGACGGCCAAATTTGGCCCAGGAATGACCCCCGAGACCAGTTCAAAACTTGGGAGACAAATTCCTAAAAACCCTACAGTGCTCCTGCTGTATGGAGAAACTTGAACCACTGTAAATATATTAGCAGATCCTTGCATTGACATTTTAACCTTGATAGCAAACATAAAACTGGGATCCAAACTTGTCATTTACATAACTGAGGCGTTCATCTAACTTCTCTCCTTTTTGGAAGTTACAATTTTCTTTTGTATTGTGATTTAAGTAGCCAAGGTCCAACCATTGGTGTTTCCTTCATCAGCATTAACCAATAGCTATTGTGTTTGGTTTCTCCAAAGTAGGCTTATAAAAATACAAAAAGAGAGATTGGTAACAAAGTCAGAAAGAAAAAGAAAGCTGCTGACATTTCATTACTTATTAGCCAGACTGCCAGAGAAAATTGCTGTATCAGTTTTGGGGGAGTTGCACTTTTATGCAAGCCTACACTGCTATTAGTATTCTGACCACATACTATATTGCCTGACATAAAAAATGTATCGCCATGCTGTGTGTTTGTTTCTGATGCAGAATTAGGAGAGACTGTGCTGTCCGATGCCTTTTACAGTGGGATCCGACACAGCAGTCTACATTTAAACACTGGAAATCCCTTTGTCACTTTTCATAAGTACATAATTATACTGAACATTTTATCATCCAGCACATATTCCCTTTTGTATTATTTAATTGTATGTTATGCAATACTATTGTCCTATTATTATAACAATTTGGCAATGTTACTTTTCAATACTGTGCTTAAACTGATGTAAATAAAAATAAAAAACCCAAAACCGGTGAAGTTGTCACGTTGTGTAAATGGTAAATAAAAACAGAATACAATGATTTGCTAATCCTTTTCAACTTATATTTAATTGAATAGACTGCAAAGACAAGATATTTAACGTTCAAACTGGTGCACTTTGTTATTTTTTGCAAATGTTAGCTCATTTGGAATGTGATGCCTGCAACTTGTTTCAAAAAAGCTGGC
Organism: Entelurus aequoreus; assembly: GCF_033978785.1. Classification (NCBI taxonomy): domain Eukaryota; kingdom Metazoa; phylum Chordata; class Actinopteri; order Syngnathiformes; family Syngnathidae; genus Entelurus; species Entelurus aequoreus. The sequence goes on from NC_084740.1 coordinate 4,325,430, forward strand.
ACAAGTGGCAAAAAAGACTGATAAAGTTGAGGAATGCTCATCAAACACTTATTTGGAACATCCCACAGGTGAAGAGGCTCATTGGGAACAGGTGGGTGCCATGATTGGGTATAAAAGCAGCTTCCATGACATGCTCAGTCATTCACCAACAAGGACGGGGCGAGGGTCACCACTTTGTCAACAAATGCCTGAGCAAATTGTCCAACCGTTTAAGAACAACATTTCTCAACCAGCTATTGCAAGGAATTTAGGGATTTCACCATCTACGGTCCGTAATATCATCAAAAGGTTCAGAGAATCTGGAGAAATCACTGCACGTAAGCGGCACTGCATCAAAAACCGACAGTGTGTAAAGGATATCACCACATGGGCTCGGGAACACTTCAGAAAACCACTGTCAGTAACTACAGTTGGTCACTACATTTGTAAGTGCAAGTTAAAACTCTACTATGCAAAGCCAACGCCATTTATCAACAACACCCAGAAACGCCGCCGGCTTCGCTGGGCCCGAGCTCATCTAAGATGGACTGATGCAAAGTGGAAAAGTGTTCTGTGGTCTGACGAGTCCACATTTCAAATTGTTTTTGGAAACTGTGAAGGTCGTTTCCTCCGGACCAAAGAGGAAAAGAATCATCCGGATTGTTATAGGCGCAAAGTTGAAAAGGCAGCATGTGTGACGGTATGGGGGTGTATTAGTGCCCAAGGCATGGGTAACTTACACATCTGTGAAGGCACCATTAATGCTGAAAGGTACATACAGGTTTTGGAGCAACATATGTTGCCATCCAAGCAACGTTACCATGGACGCCCCTGCTTATTTCAGCAAGACAATGCCAAGCCACATTCTGTACGCGCTACAACAGTGTGGCTTCGTAGTAAAAGAGTGCAGGTACTAGACTGGCCTGCCTGAAAATGTGTGGGGCATTGTGAAGCATAAAATACGACAACGGAGACCCCGGACTGTTGAACAACTTAAGCTGTACATCAAGCAAGAATGGGAAAGAATTCCACCTGATAAGATTCAAAAATGAGTCTCCTCAGTTTCAAAACGTTTACTGAGTGTCGTTAAAAGGAAAGGCCATGTAACACAGTGGTAAAAATGCCCCTGTGACAACTTTTTTGAAACATGTTGCAGGCATCAAATTCCAAATGAGCTAATATTTGCAAAAAATAACATTTACCAGTTCAAACGTCAAAAGTATCTTGTCTGTGCAGTCTATTCAATTAAATATAAGTTGAAAAGGATTTGCAAATCATTGTATTCTGTTTTTATTTACCATTTACACAACATGCCAACTTCCCTGGTTTTGGGTTTTGTAACAACATTGTACACATTCATAAGCAAACATTGAGGTGACTGCACAGTAGCATACATGGTTGGCATCTGTCAGGAGATCAAGGGTTCAAACGTCTCTGCAAAAACACACTTCCCATGCTTAATGTGGCTTTTCTCCGGATTCTCTATCTTCCTCACACCTCACAAAAACATGCGAGTTAGGCTCATTGGAAATGGACTGATAAATAAAGACTTACCGTCAGTGCTGGTTAGCACAAAGACCTCGGCCGAAGTCTGCTTCTTGCCACCGACAGTCTTAGGGAACCAGTGCAGGTCAATCGGGTAGAAGCCTTCTGGTAATTTGACGACGAGGCTGGTCTCGCTGGTCAGAAGGTTCCACCTGAGGATCTGGTGGTCATCACTGCAGGAGTACAACTCATCAGCTGTGGTCCAGCCTATGCAGCTCACTAGCTCCCTATGTGGGCTCATATTAAGGAGAATGGTCAAATCACATTAGGTGAGCAGGTTTAACCTTCTAAAACGACCACACCCCAGTACATAGGGAAACTTATATCAATATACACATGCTATCAAATCAAATCAACTTTATTTATAAAGCACATTTAAAATTGACCACAGGGGTAGCCAAAGTGCTGTACAATGGGCAGGTTAAAAATAATACGAGAACCGAGCAAACACAACACGATAAAAAATAAATAAATAAAATATAAAAACAGGTTCACAGCAGGTGTATTATGGGGTGCCATTGCAGGATGGGTATCACTCAGTGTTAAAAGCCATGGAATAAAAGTATGTTTTTAAGAGAGATTTAAAAACAGGAAGAGAAGAGGCTTGTCTAACACTCAGAGGTAGGTCGTTCCAGAGCTTGGGAGCAGCAGCGGCGAAAGCTCTGTCACCTCTAAGCTTCAGCCTTGTGTCCGGGACCGTCAGTAGCAGCTGATCGGCTGATCTTAGGGATCGGGTGGGGCAGTAAGGCTGAAGGAGGTCGGAGAGATATGTTGGCGCGAGGTGGTTTAGACATTTAAAAACAAATAAAAGGAGTTTAAAATTGATTCTGTAACGCACAGGGAGCCAGTGAAGGGACGCTAATATAGGAGTGATGTGCTCACGTCTGCGGGTCTGTGTTAGCAGACGAGCAGCAGAGTTCTGCACGAGCTGCAGGCCTGGCTAATGCCTACATACAGGGCACTGCGGTAGTCTAAACGAGTCGAGATAAAGGCGTGGATTAATTTCTCGAGATCATGTCCTGATAGAAGCGGTTTCACTTTCGCTATTTGGCGTAATTGATAAAAGCTTTTTTGTACGACGCTGCTGATTTGTTTTTTTCGAATTTAAAATCTGAGTGGAACTTTACCCCCAGGTTTGTGACACAGTCGCCGAGATACGGGGTCAGAGTGCCGAGGTCAACGTTGGGGGAGGGGGAGCGACTTGGACCGAACAACATAACTTCTGTTTTGTCTTCATTTAGGCTCAGGAAGTTAGCTGAAAGCCAGGCTTTGATGTCGTGCAGGCAGTCAATAAGACGTTGACCCGTGTTATTTTGTGCCATGGGAAAATAAATCTGGCAATCATCGGCATAAAAATGAAATGCAATATCGTACTTCCTAAAAATAGAACCAAGATGCTATATATTGAGGGCTTGGTTGTTGGGTTTTTTTTACAATGCATTGTCGGCAGCCATATTGGTAGGCTTTGTTATGTTATGACAGCACTACACGCACCATATTCAAATTATTCAGTGTAAAACAACATTGCCACGGAGAAAAACTGCGAGTCACGAGATAAGATGAGATTTCTCATTGGATGTGACGATGCTTACCAAATCGACAAGTCTTAGTGGAGTAGATATCACGACATCTTCCAGGATGTTTCGTACACGGTCAACTACCGTATTTTTCGGAGTACAAGTCGCACCGGAGTATAAGTCACAGCTGCCGAAAATGCATAATAAAGAAGGAAAAAAACATATATAAGTCGCACTGAAGTATAAGTCGCATTTTTGGGGAAATTTATTTGATGAAACCCAACACCAAGAATAGACATTTTGATTGATTGATTGAAACTTTTATTAGTAGATTGCACAGTACAGTACATATTCTGTACAATTGACCACTAAATGGTAACACCCCAATAAGTTTTTCAACTTGTTTAAGTCGGGGTCCACGTTAATTAATTCATGGTAAAAGGCAATTTAAAATAAATAAAGAATAGTGAACAACAGGCTGAATAAGTGTACGTTATATGAGGCATAAATAAGCAACTGAGAAGGTGCCTGGTATGTTAACGTAACATATTATGGTAAGAGTCATTCAAATAACTATAACATATAGAACATGCTATACGTCAGGGGTCACCAACGTGGTGCCCGACATTTTTAATTCTAAGAGAGACAAAACTCAAATAGAATTTGAAAATCCAAGAAAATATTTTAAAGACTTGGTCTTCACTTGTTTAAATAAATTCATTAATTTTTTTACTTTGCTTTTTATAACTTTTAGAAAGACAATTTTAGAGAAAAAATACAACCTTAAAAATGATTTTAGGATTTTTAAACACATATACTTTTTTACCCTTAAATTCCTTCCTCTTCTTTCCTGACAATTTAAATCAAAGTTCAAGTAAATTTATTTTTTTTATTGTAAAGAATAATAAATAAATTTTAATTGAATTCTTCATTTTAGCTTCTGTTTTTTCGATGAAGAATATTTGTGAAATATTTCTTCAAACTTATTATGATTAAAATTCAAAAAAATTATTCTAGAAAATCTGTAGAATCAAATTTGAATTTCAAAGTCTTTTGAATTTCTTTTAAAATTTTTGTTCTGGAAAATCTAGAAGAAATAATGATTTGCCTTTGTTAGAAATATAGCTTGGTCCAATTTGTTATATATTCTAACAAAGTGTAGATTGGATTTTAACCTATTCAAAACATGTCATCAAAATTCTAAAATTAATCTTAATCAGGAAAAATTACTAAAGATGTTCCATAAATTAATTTTTTTAATTTTTTCAAAAAGATTCGAATTATCTAGTTTTTCTCTTCTTTTTTTCGGTTGAATTTAGAATTTTAAAGAGTTGAAATTGAAGATAAACTATGTTTAAAATTTTAATTGTCATTTTTTTGTGTTTTCTCCTCTTTTAAACCGTTCAATTAAGTGTAAATATCATTAATTATTAATAATAACATAGAGTTAAAGGTAAATTGAGCAAATTGGCTATTTCCGGCAATTTATTTAAGTGTGTATCAAACTGGTAGCCCTTCGCATTAATCAGTACCCAAGAAGTAGCTCTTGCTTTCAAAAAGGTTGGTGACCCCTGCTATACGTTTACCAAACAATCTGTCACTCCTAATCGCTAAATCCCATGAAATCTTATACGTCTAGTCTCTTACGTGAATGAGCTAAATAATATTGTTTGACATTTTGCGGTAATGTGTTAATCATTTCACACATAAGTCGCTCCTGAGTATAAGTCGCACCCCCGGCCATACTATGAAAAAAACTGCGCCTTATAGTCCGAAAAATACGGTACTTCATTTTTCAGCCAAGCCCATTGTACACCTTGAAGGACGTTTAGATCAGATTCTAGCAAACTATGACCGGTTTGTGACATCCGTGTTAATCTTTATAAACCCAGTGGACATCGTGTTGTCGTTGTGGCTCGTGCAGCCCTTTGAGACACTCGTGATTTAGGGATATATAAGCAAACATTGATTGATTGATTGATTGTCAAGGCTAGAGTCATGCGCTCTCAGAAATGATCCGACGCAGGTTTGACAGGTTTGACCTCGGCCGAGTCATACCAAAGACTATAAAAATGGCTTGTCAAGACTTTGCAAAACAAGTAAAATTAGCTAACCTCAATGAACCCAAGAATACCTTAAAATAAGTATATTCTCATTAATAACAAGTGCACTTTTCTTGGTAGAAAAAACAAATATGAGACCTTTTTTCTCGATATGTTGAAAAATATTAGTAAATATAATATATAAGAAATGAATACTTTGAAAAAGTAGTTTTATACTTGTGAGTGTTGATGACACAGCTTTGCAACACTTGATATTCTAGTTTCAAGCATGTTTTACTCAATATAGGTCATCAAATCTGTAATATCTTACTGAGATCATTTAGGACCAAAATACTTAAAACTAGAGATGTCCGATAATATCAGACTGCCGATATTATCTGCCGATAAATGCTCTAAAATGTAATATCGGAAATGATCGGTATCGGTTTCAAAAAGTAAAATGTATGACTTTTTAAAACACCTCTGTGTACACGGACGTAGGGAGAAGTACAGAGCGCCAATAAACCTTAAAGGCACTGCCTTTGCGTGCCGGCCTAATCACATAATATCTACGGCTTTTCACACACACAAGTGAATGCAAGGCATACTTGGTCAACATCCGTACAGGTCACACTGCGGGTGACCGTATAAACAAGTTTAACACTGTTACAAATATGCGCCACACTGTGAACCCACACCAAACAAGAATGACAAACACATTTCGGGAGAACATCCGCACCGTAACACAACATAAACACAACACAACAAATACCCAGAACCCCTTGCAGCACTAACTCTTCCGGGACGCTACAATATACACCACCCCCCCACCTCAACCTCCTCATGCTCTCTCAGGGAGAGCATGTCCCAAATTCCAAGCTGCTGTTTTGAGGCATGTTCAAAAAAATAATGCACTTTGTGACTTCAATAATAAATATGGCAGTGCCATGTTGGCATTTTTTTTCCATAACTTGAGTTGATTTATTTTGGAAAACCTTGTTACATTGTTTAATGCATCCAGCGGGGCATCACAACAAAATTAGGCATAATAATGTGTTCATTCCACGTCTGTATATATCGGTATCGCTTGATATCGGAATCGGTAATTAAGAGTTGGACAATATCGGCAAAAAAGCCATTATCGGACATCTCTACTTAAAACAAGTAAAACACTCTAACATAAAATCTGCTTAGTGAGAAGAATGATCTTATCAGACAGAAAATAAGCAAATATCAGCCTTAATTGAGATATTTCATCTTACTTAGATTTCAGTTTTGGCAGTGTCTTTTTAGCAAGCCTCTTCAAGCCATGGTATATGAAGTTAAAAAGCAGGATTATGTCCTGGGGTGGACAACAAAAGGGTAAGAATGAGACATTGAAGACATCAACAAAAGGTAAAGGATATGTTTAGGCTCCTTCAGCAGGGATGTTTTCAATCGCATTGTCGGAATCGATGATGCGGATTCCTGTGAAAAGAAACAATTAGGCCGACATTTAGTGTGAGCATGTTAGTATGATGATGTTATAAGAAAAGGAGTAGAAATAGAGAAGAGTTGTTAGGTGGTTGCTATGTTACCTGACTGTGTTGCGAGGACTGGCCGTCTTATCTTCGTGCAGTGACGCTATGCTAACCTCACCTTCCCATTAAAAATGCTCATCATTTTTACCGTTGGAAATAAATATCGTAGTCGCGGTTGACTCCCCCCCCGAGTCGTTCAATAAGTGTGGTTTGCGTGTTCTTTAAACTAACAGGCGAGTTAGTTTGCGATGGCAGCAACACTCTGACGCCATTTTAATCTGGGTCACGTGCTTCAATGGCACTTCTCGCGAGAGTTGCAAGTCAGCTCCCTGACAGGGGATACTTTGAAGTAGTAACACGTTGAATCCTTATAGCAGTGTTTTTCAACCTTTTTTTAACCAAGGCACATTTTTTTCATAAAAAAATACAGAGGCACACCACCAGCAGAAAATGTTAAAAAAATGAAACTCCACCAGGTTGTTGTGCCTTATCTTGAGTTTGTTGTTGTTTCCTGTGTGTAGTGCTTTAGTTTCGGTCTTGCGCTGTTATTTTGGTGACCCTTCCTTTTTTGTTGGTGTTCTCCTATAGCAGCTCCATGCCTTCCTTTGAGCGCTATTGCCCGCACCTGCTTTGTTTTTTCGCAATCAAGACTATTGAAGTTGTGCGTACGCTATCCTTCTTTGTGGGGACATTGTTGATTGTCATGTCATGTACGGGATGTGCTTTGTGGACGCCGTCTTTGCTCCACACGCTGTAAGTTTTTGCTGTCGTCCAGCATTCTGTTTTTGTTGACTTTGTAGCCAGTTCAGTTTTACTTTTGTTTTACATAGCCATCCCTATGCTTCAGTGCCTTTTCCTAGCGGGACTCGCCTTTTGTTGATTTTTGGTTTAAGCGTTACATACCTTTTTACCTGCACGCTGTGCTCTGCATATTGGGATCACGACAAACCATCCTCAACACATTCCGACTTCTACAAAGCTATGAACTACCTGCTGCCACCTACTGATATGGAGTATTACATGGTTACCCTGCCAAGCTCTACACAGCACAGGCACTAGACAACGGCACATTGTTATGATTATTGACTTGCAAAAAATATTTTTGGGACCAATTAGGTGAAGTTGTATAATTTCCCACGGCACACCAGGCAATATTTCACGGCACACTAGTGTGCCGCGGCACAGTGGTTGAAAACCACTGCCTTATAGCTCCTCTTTTCTGCTGTAAAACAATTGTGAATGATCCACTTGACACTCCTTTTAATCAGAAAAATAACAGAAAAATCCGCAGCTTATTCCAAAATGATTGCCTGTCTCCTATGTACAAACCCCGTTTCCATATGAGTTGGGAAATTGTGTTAAGATGTAAATATAAACGGAATACAATGATTTGCAAATAATTTTCAACCCATATTCAATTGAATGTACTACAAAGACAACATATTTGATGTTCAAACTCATAAACTTTAATTTTTTTTTTGGCAAATAATAATTAACTTAGAATTTCCTGGCTGCAACACGTGCCAAAGTAGTTGGGATAGAACGCTCTCCACCACCGGCTTTATTTGAGAGACATGGACCACAGGATGTCGCTTGACCAAGGGTGGGAGAGCCAGTTTAACAGAAACTGGGTTGATTAAGGAAATGATGGGAAAAGGACCAACAAAACGGGGTGCTAATTTTTTAGACGGTACCTGGAGGCTGAGGTCCTTAGCGAGTAACATGACCTTTTGTCCAGGCTGGTAAGAAGGGGCCGGGATACGGTGTCTGTTGGCACTGCGACACATCCTCTCTGATGCCTTAACTAGGGCCGTACGAGCGGCTCTCCACACCCTCTGACACCTTTTGATGTGGGCCCTGGTAGAAGGTACCCCGATCTCGAGTTCCTGCTGGGGAAACATAGGGGGTTGGTAACCCAAAGAACACTCAAAAGGGGACATACCGGTGACCACAGCCTTGACCTTCTCAGGGTCAGCCCTGACGTGCCCCTTCTCCACAATGAAGCCCAGAAAATCCATAGATGAGGCGTGAAAAAGGCATTTCTCCGCCTTGACAAACAGTCTGTTCTCGAGAAGACGCTGAAGGACCAAACAAACATGCTGTTGATGCTCCTGCGGGTTGCGAGAAAAAATAAGGATGTCGTCCAAGTAGACAACAACAAACTGGTCCAGCATGTCACGAAGAATGTCATTGACCAGTGTCTGAAAAACAGCAGGAGCATTGGTAAGACCAAAAGGCATAACTCTGTACTCGTAGTGGCCAAGGTGAGTATTAAACGCTGTTTTCCATTCATCCCCCTCTTTAATCCGAACCAAGTGGTATGCGTTGCGAAGGTCGAGTTTATTGAAGATGGTAGCTGGTGCCAGGGGTTCAAAAGATGTGTTTAGAAGTGGCAGTGGGTACTTGTTCTTGATGGTTATGTTGTTGAGGTGCCGGTAGTCAATGCAGGGTCGCAAGGACCCGTCCTTCTTAGTCACAAAGAAAAACCTCGCAGCCACAGGGGATTTAGCAGGGGTTATGATACCGGAAGCCAGAGATTCTGTTATGTAATTCTTCATGGCTTCTTTTTCGGGAAGAGACAGGTTGTACAGCCGACTAGAAGGCAGGGATGCCCCAGGAAGCAGCTCGATAGTGCAGTCATATGGTCTATGCGGCGGGAGAGATAGAGCACGTTCCTTGCTGAATACTTCAGCGAGGTCATGATAGAACTCAGGAATGGTAGAGAGGTCGACCTGGTGGTTAGTAGATTGAATAGTTCTGCTGGGGGCCGAGGCTGACTTCAAGCAGTTAGCGTGACAAAGGGTGCTCCAAGCCATTATCTCTCCGGAGGTCCATGAAATGTGAGGATTATGTTGCTTCAACCATGCTCTTCCTAGGACAACTGGAGTGAAAGGGGCCTCCAAAACCCAGAAACGGATGGTTTCAGAATGGTTTCCGGATAAGGTGAGAAGCAGCGGTTCTGATCGGTGTCTGATAGGACCCAATGGACGTCCGTCCAGAGCTTGAGCAGGAAGGTCCTTGTCCAAGGATACCAGATGAATCTTGTTTTGTTGGGCAAAGCCGTAGTCCATAAGACTATCGTCCGCCCCGGAGTCCAAAAAAACTTTAACTCCAACTCTCTTGTTGTTCCAAGTTAAGGACACGGAAAACAGGATGCCTGGGTTCTCTTGTCCCCGGGGGAGTGTCGAATGGCTCACCAGGATCCCCCTTGCTGGTGAGCCTGGTCTTTTAGTAGTGCCGGACAGTAGCGGACTATGTGTCCCGCACCCCCACAGTAAAGGCAGAGATGTTGCCTCATCCTTCTCTCCCTCTCCCCCGTCCCCTAACGGGTTCTTCCTACTTGCATGGGTTTGGTGGTTGAAACCGCAACAGGTAATGGTGTCGGTTGTCCTCCAAATGGCTGAAAGACGGGAGATGAGGTCGTAGCCAGGGTTCTCCTAGCGACGCTCCGGGATGTCTCGGTTGCTCGCTCCACAAGTCTCTGATCATACTGGAGTGCCAAGTCAATGAGGCCTCTGCTAGAGGTTGGTCTATCCCTCAGCAGACCGTCCTTGATTTCTTCGGCGAGTCCCTGACGAAAAGCACTTTGGAGGGCTTTGTCGTTCCAGCCGCTGTCTGCTGCAATGGTCCGGAACTCAAGGGTGTAAGCTGCCACCGAGCGAGTTCCTTGCCGAACGGTGTGCAAGCGTCCTGCGGCATCCCCCCATCCTTGGGGTGGTCGAAGACAGCCAAAAATTCGGACCGGAAGGCTGAGTAGTCGTGCCGAGGCCCAGTGACTTGTCCAAAGCTGCAGTAGCCCACTTGAGAGCACGTCCGGCAAACAGCGAAAAAATAAATGCAATTTTGGCCCCATCGGTAGTGTAACGCGAGGGTTGGTGCAAAAAAATAAACTCACATTGCACCAAAAACCCCCTCCAGAGCTCAAAATTACCTACTCAGTGGCCTAGTGGTTAGAGTGTCCGCCCTGAGATCGGTAGGTTGTGAGTTCAAACCCCGGCCGGGTCCTACCAAAGACTATAAAAATGGGACCCATTACCTCCCTGCTTGGCACTCAGCATCAAGGGTTGGAATTGGGGGTTAAATCACCAAAAATGATTCCCGGGCGCGGCTACGCTGCTGCCCACTGCTCCCCTCACCTCCCAGGGGGTGATCAAGGGGATGGGTCAAATGCAGAGGACAAATTTCACCACACCTAGTGTATGTGTGACAATCATTGGTACTTTAACTTTAACTTTAAAATCACCCTCAAAAGGCTTAGGGCTAGCAATCTTGGGCTCTCGGCTAAAGAAAGCGCTACCGGAGCTAGTAGCTGGTGTAGCATACTGTCCTGTTACCAAGTCTTGCACTGGGCTGGGGACTAGCTCGTCCAACTTGGTTGGGGGCGTGGTTGTTTACCGCTAGAATTCACCAACTCGAGTATTTCATATATATTTCATATATATATATATATATATATATATATATATATATATATATATATATATATATATATATATATATATATATATGTATATATATATATATATATATATATATATATATATATATATATATATATATATATATATATATATATATATATATGAAATACTTGACTTTCAGTGAATTCTAACTATATATATATATTTAAAAATATTTTTTGCAAACCAGTAACTATGTCATGATCCGTGGTCCGGATCATGTTTTGCTATGTTCTGTTAGTTTTGGACTCCATAGTTCCTGTTTTTGTGCACCCTTGTTTGTTTGTTACCATGGTTACTTATTATTTCCACCTGTCTCTGATTAGTGTTCGCCCGTTCACCTGCTTCCCGAGCACTAATCAGAGGCATTATTTAAGCTTACCTTTGCCGGTCAGTCGGCCTGGCGTCATTGTTTGCTTCATGCAACATGTCAACGTAAGTTTTGCTTGTCTCCCAGCCAATGCTAAGTGGTAGCCTTGTCTACGTAAGTTTTGCTTGTTTCTAGTCCATGCTAAGTGGTAGCTTAGTTTTTAGTGCGATCAGCACATTATTCCTTTTGCTTGTTTTCTGTTTTTGGTACTTCGCGTTATTTTGGAGAATAAATCATGTTCTTACCTGCACGCTTTGTCCGGAGTGGTCCGTCTGCAACCCGGGAGAATGAACCCCGCAGTAAGCTGCGAAAACCCCGTCGTGACAAATTATAGTCTGCAAATGATGTGTTGTTGTTGAGTGTCGGTGCTGTCTAGAGCTCGGCAGAGTAACCGTGTAATACTCTTCCATATCAGTAGGTGGCAGCAGGTAGCTAATTGCGTTGTAGATGTGGGAAACAGCGGGAGGCAGTGTGCAGGTAAAAAAGTGTCTAATGCTTACACCAAAAATAAACAAAAAGTGAGTGCTCCTAAGAAAAGGCATTGAAGCTTAGTGAAGGCTATGCAGAACGAAACTAAAACTGAACTGGCTACAAAGTAAACAAAAACAGAATGCTGGACGACAGCAAAGACTTACTGTGGAGCAAAGACGGCGTCCACAAAGTACATCCGAACATGACATGACGATCAACAATGTCCCCACAAAGAAGGATAAAAACAACTGAAATATTCTTGATTGCTAAAACAAAGTAGATGCGGGAAATATCGCACAAAGGAAGACATGAAACTGCTACAGGAAAATACCAAATAAAGAGAAAAAGCCACCAAAATAGGAGCACAAGACAAGAACTAAAACACTACACACAGGAAAACAGCAAAAAGGTCCAAATAAGTCACGGTGTGATGTGACAGGTGGTGACAGTACACCTACTTTGAGACAAGAGCTATAGTGATGCATGCTTGGTTATGCTTTAAAGTCATATCCAACAATTGCGACAACGACTTTTTACTGTCAACGCAAAAAATGTGTCTTGGCTTAAAAAAGGTTGAAAAACACTGGCCTAGTGGTTAGAGTGTCCACCCTGAGATGGGTAGGTCGTGAGTTCAAAACCCCGGCCGAGTCATACCAAAGACTATAAAAATGGGAGCCATTACCTCCCTGCTTGGCACTCAGCATCAAGGGTTGGAATTGGGGGTTAAATCACCAAAAGTGATTCCCGGGCGCGGCCACCGCTGCTGCTCACTGCTCCCCTCACCTCCCAGGGGGTGAACAAAGGTGATGGGTCAAATGCAGAGAATAATTTCACCACACCTAGTGTGTGTGTGACTATCATTGGTACTTTACCTTTTTGTTTGAACTTAATACAAGAAGGACATTGATGTTACCTGCACCTTATGTCACATGCATGCAGAGACTGTTCACCACATGTTTTAGACTTGTGAAAGCACTCCATCACTATGGCAGGACATCTGTCCTTTCATCCTGGACAATATTCATGACAAACTTGTGCTTGGTTTTAAAGATGTGCTATTTGGATTTACACTAGGGATGTCCGATAATGGCTTTTTGCCGATATCCGATATTCCGATATTGTCCAACTCTTTAATTACCGATACCGATATCAACCGATACCGATATCAACCGATATATGCAGTCGTGGAATTAACACATTATTATGCCTAATTTGGACAACCAGGTATGGTGAAGATAAGGTACTTTTTAAAAATAATAATAAAATAAGATAACTAAATTAAAAACATTTTCTTGAATAAAAAAGAAAGTAAAACAATATAAAAACAGTTACATAGAAACTAGTAATGAATGAAAATGAGTCAAATGAAGTGTTAAAGGTTAGTACTATTAGTGGAGCAGCAGCACGCACAATCATGTGTGCTTACGGACTGTATCCCTTGCAGACTGTATTGATATATATTGATATATCATGTAGGAAGCAGAATATTAATAACAGAAAGAAATGGGGGGAGGGAGGTTTTTTGGCTTGGTGCACTAATTGTAAGTGTATCTTGTGTTTTTTATGTTGATTTAATAAAAAAAAATAATAATTTTTTTTTTTTTTTAAAACACGATACAGATAATAAAAAAAAACGATACCGATAATTTCCGATATTACATTTTAACGCATTTTTCCCTAATTTACACTGTATGAGAACATTTTTTTAAAGGAATTTGACCTTTGCGACCTCATTATACTATTGGCTAAGTTTTATATTCATAAATGTAAGTTTCTCAATACCTGACCTGTTTTTGTGCCTTTAAAAAAAGAATTAGAAATGTAGTTTAAAACTCTTTCTACCTCTAACAACCAAAAATCTGTGAACACTATGATGCTGTGCTCCAAATTTGGATTATTTACAGAATTTCTGTGAGCCTATGGCTTTACACTTATATATATTTGGCATTCTTCTTTAGTTGCTTTATTGCAGGGGTGTCAAACTCCTTTTAGATGGGGGGGGGGGGGGGGGGCACATGGAGAAAAATGTACTCCCAAATGGGCCGGACTGGTAAAATCACGGCACGATAACTGAAAAATAAAGACAACATCAGATTGTTTTCTTTGTTTACAAATAGAACAAGCACATTCTGAAAATGTACAAATCATAATGTTGTTGGGTTTTATTTTACACATACATGTTGCGGTTAATTGTGTACTATCAAGATAAAAAAAATATCTAAATCCAATTACAGTATGTTATTTATGTATCATTTTCCTCGACTGATGTACTAACATCACGTCTTTTTTTAGTTTTTTTTTTACATATGTAGCATCATCTACAACAGGGGTCACCAACCTTTTTGAAAGCAAGAGCTACTTCTTGGGTACTAATTAATGAGAAGGGCTACCAGTTTGATACACACTTAAATAAATTGCCACAAATAGCCAATTTGCTCAATTTACCTTTAACTCTATGTTATTATTTATAATTAATGATATTTACACATAATTGAACGGTTTAAAAGAGGAGAAAACACGAAAAAAATGACAATTAAATTTTGAAACATAGTTTATCTTCAATTTCGACTCTTTAAAATTCAAGATTCAACCGAAAAAAAGAAGAGAAAAACTAGCTAATTCGAATCTTTTTGAAAAATTTAAAAAAATAATTTATGGAACATCATTAGTAATTTTTCCTGATTAAGATTAATATTAGAATTTTGATGACATGTTTTAAATAGGTTAAAATCCAATCTGCACTTTGTTAGAATACATAACAAATTGGACCAAGCTATATTTCTAACAAAGAAAAATCGTTATTTCTTCTAGATTTTCCAGAACAACATTTTTAAAAGAAATTCAAAAGACTTTGAAATAAGATTTAAATTTGATTCTACAGATTTTCTAGATTTGCCAGAATATTTTTTTTGAATTTTAATCATAATAAGTTTGAAGAAATATTTCACAAATATTCTTCGTCGAAAAAACAGAAGCTAAAATGAAGAATTAAATTAAAATGTATTTATTATTCTTTACAATAAAAAATATATATATATATTTGAACATTGATTTAAATTGTCAGGAAAGAAGAGGAAGGAATTTAAAAGGTAAAAAGGTATATGTGTTTAAAAATCCTAAAATCATTTTTAAGGTTGTATTTTTTCTCCAAAATTTTCTTTCTGAAAGTTATAAGAAGCAAAGAAAAAAAATTAATGAATTTATTTAAACAAGTGAAGACCAAGTCTTTAAAATATTTTCTTGGATTTTCAAATTCTATTTGAGTTTTGTCTCTCTTAGAATCAAAAATGTCGGGCAAAGCGAGACCAGCTTGCTAGTAAATAAATAACATTTAAAAAATAGAGGCAGCTCACTGCTAAGTGCTGCTATTTGAGCTATTTTTAGAACAGGCCGGCGGGCTACTCATCTGGTCCTTACGGGCTACCTGGTGCCCGCGGGCACCGCGTTGGTGACCCCTGATCTACAAAGATACAAAGAATTGCTATTGCGACATCCAGTGGACACATTTAGAACAGCGGTTTCTTTCGTTCAAAAATTTCGGATTAATTTTTATACTTAGCAATAGAGATGTCCGATAATATTGGCCTGCCGATATTATCGGTCGATAAATGCTTTAAAATGTAATATAGGAAATTATCGGTATCATTTTTTAGTATCTGTATCGGTTTGTTTTTTTTGTGGGTTTTTTTGTTTTTGTTTTTTATTAAATCAACATAAAAAACACAAGATACACTTACAATTAGTGCACCAACCCAAAAAACCTCCCTCCCCCCATTTACACTCATTCACACAAAAGGGTTGTTTCTTTCTGTTATTAATATTCTGGTTCCTACATTATATATCAATATATATCAATACAGTCTGCAAGGGATACAGTCCGTAAGCACACATGATTGTGCGTGCTGCTGCTCCACTAACAGTACTAACCTTTAACAGTTAATTTTACTAATTTTCATTCATTACTAGTTTCTATGTAACTGTTTTTATATTGTTGTACTTTCCTTTTTATTCAAGAAAATGTTTTTAATTTATTTATTTTATTTTACTAATTTTTTTAAAAAGTACCTTATCTTCACCATACCTGGTTGTCCAAATTGGGCATAATAATGTGTTAATTCCACGACTGCATATATCGGTTGATATCGGTATCGGTAATTAAAGAGTTGGACAATATCGGAATATCGGATATCGGCAAAAAGCCATTATCGGACATCCCTAGTGTAAATCCAAATAGCACATCTTTAAAACCAAGCACAAGTTTGTCATGAATATTGTCCAGGATGAAAGGACAGATGTCCTGCCATAGTGATGGAGTGCTTTCACAAGTCTAAAACATGTGGTGAACAGTCTCTGCATGCATGTGACATAAGGTGCAGGTAACATCAATGTCCTTCTTGTATTAAGTTCAAACAAAAAGGTAAAGTACCAATGATAGTCACACACACACTAGGTGTGGTGAAATTATTTTCTACATTTCCATCACCCTTGTTCACCCCCTGGGAGGTGTACTTTTTTTTTTTGGGGGGGGGGGGGGGGACAAAAAAAAGTGTCAGTACAGTACCTGTATTATGATTTCTGTATCAAATTTAAAAAAAATTATTAAAAAATGAAAATAATAATTTAAAAAATCGTCATATCTGTACGTTTTAATGACAGATTTAAACTAAGAGTACAAAAGTAAATACAATACTGTGCACTACTCGGGGTTGACGTTTGCCAAGGAAGCGTTTCATGTGTAGAAAGCGCCATTACAATTTGAATCTGACGATAGCAACATTAATAAAAAGTAAAACAATATGACATTAACACATTAAAAAGTGCACAGGTTGGAAAGAAATGCACAAATGGTGACGGTTTGCGGACTACAAGCCGAGTTGGCTTCGTCCCCTTTTTTGAATTTGTTGCCCCCTCCCACCGCTCTTTGAACCACGTGGTGCCTCGCGTCACTTTGTGACGTCACTTTATAACGAATCTGCTTCCACGGCTCACTTTAGGCGCCATTTACAAGTTGGACTTTTTACCAGGAGTGACGCGGAACTCCACTTTGTGCTGGATTATACTCGCAGGATCTTCCCGATTCGGCGCTTTTTTATTGGTTTTATTCGGTAAGGGATATTTTTGAGCAAAAGAAGGGACTAAAGCTTGCAGGTACTGGAAGAGTTCAGCGGCCGGTGGAGTAACGCAATGGACGGGTTGCGTCTAATTGCTGGAATGCCGTTCGCGTCAATTCAAAGCGAATATTTTTTTTATTCGAGTTGACTTTTATACACTTTGGTTAAAACACGAAGTAAACAATAGTACAACATGCAACTTTTTTTTTTTTTTGCGCCTATTTTTTTTAAAAACAACTTTTGCTGTTCTCAGTGTTGACTCATGTTCATTTACGTCGTTATTTGCGTTGAATGCACATTCAAAAGTTATCTTTGGGGCATTATTTGATAGCGTAATTAACGCCAAACCAACATTTTATAACTTTTGCTAAACTTTGTCGCTTTTTCCACCCACAACTTCGATTATTGTACAACGTATTTGAAGCAAAACATAACGTTTAGCTTGAGGGCTCGCTTGTGTGCAAATTTGACAAGCGAATGTGTAATTTCATATATTTACAACGTCACAAATGGCTTAACGTTTACAAATGCAAACAAAAAAAAGGAATATTAAATGCTAGTATGATATCTAGATCAGGGGTGTCAAACGTACGGCCCGCGGGCCGGATCAGGCCCGCAAACAGTTTTTATCCGGCCCGCGGAATGAGTGTGCTAAGTATAAAAATGAGCCAAAAGAAATCACTGTTGTAAATGTTGCGATAGCAATTAAATAATTGCATCATCTACAAAGATACAATTGTATCTTTGTAGATAAATAAAATAAACCACATGATGTTAGTGTACCAGTCGAGGAAAATGCGCAAACTACATAAATAACATTCTGGAATTTGATTTTGTTATTTTTTGTATCTTGATAGATTGAAAATTAACACCAATGAGTTGATTGAGTAATAACATTGTTCTAAATGTTGTAATAGCAATTATTTGTATCTTTGTAGATTATGCTACATATGTAAAAAAAAAAAAAACAACCACATGATGTTAGTGCACCCGTTGAGGAAAATGAGCATACTACATAAATAACATTCTGTTATTAGATTTTGATATTTTTTTATCTTGATAGATTGAAAATTAACACCACCGAGTTGGTGTTATTTCATTGCATTAGCTCATGGTAGTGCAGGATAAAAAAATCAATGAAATGCAGATATAAATAAATAGATTACTGTACAGATAAACATATGCAAAAGTGCAATATATTTGTCCGTACAGTAATCTATTCATTTATATCTGCACCTTATTGATTTTTTTTTATCCTGCACTACCATGAGCTAATGCAACGAAATTTCGTTCTTATCTGTACTGTAAAGTTCAAATTTGAAGGACAATAAAAAGGACGTCTAAGTGTTAATTAAAAAAACAACAACAAAAACCCCTAAATGTTTATTGTCTATTGTGAGCGAACTGTGGTGCTGAATTTCCCCCCAGGGATCAATAAAGTACTTTCTACTCTATTCTATTGACTGGTTAACATGATCACATAATTTATTCAGAAAGTACAAATAAAGATAGAACACTATTAACCTCAACATGCAAGTGTAAAATAAAAACCCCCAACAACGTTATGACTTGTACATTTTCAGAATGTGCTTGTTCTATTTTTAAACAAAAGAAAACAACCTGACGTTGTCTTTATTTTTAAGTTACTGCGCCGTGATTTTACCAGTCCGGCCCACTCGGGAGTAGATTGGCCTTGATCTAAAATGAGTTTTGACACCCCTGAGGTAGCTCACACAAGTAACACTGGCTAATTGTAATTGTAAGGAAACGTATTGTCATGTCGCAATGTGCGCCGTCAATTCAAATTTGATTCAATCGTAGCAAGAAACATTTAAAATTGACAGGCTCAAACCCCCACTCACCATTATCCCTCTTTCATTTTTTTTTCTACCACACACACACACACACGCGCACACACACACCCACCTTCTCTTCAGATTTTGAAAACATGCCATCTAAAAGTGCAAAGAGCTCCACCGCCGCCCCCAAGTCAGGAGTGGATGACTCCGAGGACGAGCTGGATGTGCCCCCCCGAGGAAGCAACGGCCAAAAAGAGGAGGCACCATCGACAACTGGCAAGTAACAAAGGCTTGTTTTCTGCTGTCTTAACAAGTTTCTTTTCAATCCGTTCCCTTTTTTCTCCCCCCCCCCCCCCCCAACTTAAATCTTGTTAAAATATCTGCTTTTGTCTCTGTTGTTGTTGTTGTTTTTGTAGTAGTACTTCTAGTTGTAATCAATAAACGTGGTATTTTTAAGGCGTCGACTGCACTTTCCAGAACGTCTACAAACAAGGTAGTATTATGATGTTTGCATAGTGATGACACCGGCGAGTAGTTTTACTTTTAGGACATTTTTTAATGGCTGTATTATTACACTGTTTCTTTATATGTGATTTCAATAGTGTCATCCTATAAATGCAAGACTTAAACATATGGAAATGTGTTGCAAGGCATTTTTTTTTGAGCTGAGTTTTGTTGTCTCCAACTTTTGTTTTGTGTTTTTTTTTCTGTCTCCTCTACCCCTCCCCCACCCGCCACTGACTTGACTTAGCCCCCCACCTGAAAACACGCACGCTCACACGAGTGGAAATAAAGTACAATTTTGTTTGCCCGTGCCACAGGTCCTTCTCCCGGGGAGGCTGTCGAGGCGGTTGATAGCCGCACTTTGGAGGAGATTCTCGGTAGCATCCCTCCACCCCCGCCCCCAGCAATGACCAATGAACCGGGGGCTCCTCGCCTCATGATAACACATTTAGTAAACCGCAACTTTAAGTCGTACGCGGGCCAGCAGATTCTGGGCCCCTTTCACAAGGTATATATATATATATATATATATTTTAAATCCAGCCTAGTGTTTTTTTATATTTGAGTGTGTTCTGTTAAGATTTGGCAAAATGAAGGATGCCACATCATTTAATTACACAAGTTAATTTTAATTGTGCTGTTTTGCGAACAA
Source organism: Entelurus aequoreus (assembly GCF_033978785.1). NCBI lineage: Eukaryota > Metazoa > Chordata > Actinopteri > Syngnathiformes > Syngnathidae > Entelurus > Entelurus aequoreus. The sequence goes on from NC_084740.1 coordinate 4,345,400, forward strand.
TGTAAAAAATATATATTGTAACTTTACTTTGTTAAATTTGTGCTGACAAAAATAGTTTTGATGATTTCCAGCTTGTTTGCCAAAAAAGAAAAAGACAATGTTAACTACACCCACGTTATTACACTGCAGTGTTTTTCAACCTTTTTTGAGCCAAGGCACATTTTTTTGCGATTTAAAAAATCCGCAGGCACACCACCAGCAGAAATCATAAACTCAGTTGACAGTTAATTGTTGGATATGACTTTAAAGCATAACCAAGCATGCATCACCATAGCTCTTGTCTCAAAGTAGGTGTACTGTCACCACCTGTCACATCACACCCTGACTTATTTGGACTTTTTTGCTGTTTTCCTATTTTGGTGGCTTTTTCTCTTTTTTTGGTATTTTCCTTTAGCGGTTTCATGTCTTCCTTGACCGCTATTCCCCACACCTGCTTTGTTTTAGCAATCAATAATATTTCAGTTGTTTTTATCCTTCTTTGTGGCGACATTGTTGATTGTCACGTCATTTATGGGTGTACATTGTGGACGCCATCTTTGCTCCACAGTAAGTCTTTGCTGTCGTCCAGCATTCTGTTTTTGTTTACTTTGTAGCCAGTTCAGTTTCAGTTTCGTTCTGCATTCCCTAAGCTTCAAAGCCTTTTCCTAGGGGCACTCACCTTTTGTTTATTTTTGGTTTAAGCATTAGACACCTTTTTACCTGCAAGCTGTTTCCGAGATCTAAAAAGCAATTAGCTACCTGCTGCCACCTACTGATATGGAGGAGTATTACACGGTTACTCTGCCGTGCTCTAGACAGCACCGACACTCAACAACAACACATCCTTTGCAGACTATAATTACTGGTTTGCAAAAAATATTTTTAACCCATATAGGTGAAATGAGATAATCTCCCACGGCACACCAGACTGTATCTCACGGCCGCGGCACAGTGGTTGAAAAACACTGGTGTACCGTACACACGTTGTTTTTGTATGCAAGCATGCACTATAGTTGTTTTCCCTTTAATGGTAATGTATTTATTTAACTCTTTATTTCCCCTCAGCGCTTCTCCTGCATCATTGGTCCAAATGGAAGTGGCAAGTCCAATGTGATAGACTCCATGCTATTTGTGTTTGGGTACAGAGCTCAAAAGATCCGATCCAAAAAGCTGTCAGTCCTCATTCACAGCTCTGATCAGCACAAAGATGTGCAAAGCTGTACTGTGGAGGTGCATTTTCAGAAGATTATTGATAAGGTATTGCTGTCCATAATTACACTCTTGACAAATTACACAATATGCAGCCCCAGTTTTATAATAATAATAATAATAATGAAAACATTTTTATTGGATCTTAGAACTAATAATTTTAGTTAATTTAATTGTTTTAATATTACTAAAATTTCACTACATCAGCGACTGAACACAGTGTTTCCCACACATTCATTTATTTGTGGCGGCCCGCCACGAAAGAATTAAGGCCGCCACAAAAAAAAATAAAACATTTTTTTAATTTTAATTTATTTTATTTTTTTGTGTCCTGTCCAGCTTCTCAGGCAAATCATATAGTTGATGTAGATGCCCATATCGGCTGTTCAGATTTACTTTACAAAAGAGAAGTGTAGGATCAAGCTTTTTGGAGCTCTTTGTTCAGTGGATCAGATGTTTGATGAAGCTTTGTGTCTATCTACCACCACTACTGTTTTCTGTTTATTTGTTACTGACTGTGGCAGGACACTTCTGCCTCTGTTTCACTTTATGTTGCTGGTAAATAATATGGTTGTAGTAGTAGGCTAAAGTTAAATTATTTAGTATGCACTAATTAAAGGGGCAGAGCTTTAAGAGATATTTTAGCTTTTATATTTTTATAAGATATATTTTTTGTAAGAACCACAATTAATAAATATATTTCAGTGAATAACTTATTGTTCAAATCTGAATATAAATATGTACATAAAGTGTTGTAATTATATTGTAGGATGGATGGCTGGACGGACGTTTAAAACAAAACCGTTATTATTAATTAGTAAGTATACATTTGTTTAGCCTTTTTAGAGAAAATCATATTATTGTAGTAAATTATGCAAATTACTCGATGATGTCATGGTGACCACGCCCCCACCGCCACAGGTATCTTGGCAGTTTATGGGAAACACTGGAACATACACTCAAATCTGTCAGGAAAGCTACAATTAAGTTCCACACACTTCATACTGTGCTACATTGAACTTTTTCGTTGTATTTAAGTGCACACCTATCAACACTGTGAGTGTGGTATTTAGAAGATAACGGTTGCTTTAAAAAAAATTGCTCATAATGTACAGTCAATAAAAACATTGAATAAATATATGTAATATTAGTCTTTAGCTTGGGATGTTTTTAAATGTTATTTTTGCCTAAGTCTAATTCAGTTAGGTTTAACCACTTTAAAATGGATTAAAATTAAACTGGTTAAATGGGGAAATGTTCTCGTTTTATGGCACAATCATTTGCGAGTTTCTCAAAGGAATTTAAAACATTGCAGGAGTACACAACACAAGGCTCTAAAATCAAACCTCATGCAAATAAAAACTTCTTACGTGTTTAAAAAAAAAAAAAAGTTTTAGATGTAACATTACAGCACATAATGTGATATTGATTTTAATTGAATTCCACTTCAGCCTGGTGTTGTGGTTGTATTGTGGGTATAGTAAGGAGTTGTTGTTGGGGACGGCGTGGCGCGGTTGGGAGAGTGGCCGTGCCAGCAACTTGAGGGTTCCAGGTTCAATCCCCACTCTCTACCAACCTCGTCACGTCCGTTGTGTCCTTGAGCCAGACACTTCACCCTTGCTCCTGATGGGTCGTGGTTAGGGCCCTTGCAGGGCAGCTCCCACCATCAGTGTGTGAATGGGTGAATGTGGAAATAGTGTCAAAGCGCTTTGAGTACCTTGAAGGTAGAATAGAAAGTACTTTATTGATCCCTGGGGGATATTCAGCACCACAGTTCGCTCACAATAGACAATAAACACTTAAGTATTTTTTACATGTGAATAATATAAATACAGTCTATTATACAGCATTATTCACATGTGAATAATATAAATACAGTTTATTATACAGCATTATTCACATGTAAATAATATAAATACAGTTTATTATACAGCATTCACATGTCAATCAATCAATGTTTATTTATATAGCCCTGAATCACAAGTGTCTCAAAGGGCTGTGAATAATATAAATACGGTCTATTATACAGCATTATTCACATGTGAATAATATAAATACAGTCTGTTATACAGCATTATCCACATGTGAAAAACACAAGTACAGTCTATAATACAGCATTATTCACACGTGAATAACATAAATAGTCTATTATACAGCATTATTCACATGTAAATAACATAAGTACAGTCTATTATACAGCATTATTCACATGTGAATAACATAAATACAGTCAATTATACAGCATTATTCACATGTGAATAACATAAATACAGTCTATTATACAGCATTATTCACATGTGAATAATATAAATACAGTCTATTATACAGCATTATTCACATGTGAATAACAAATACAGTCTATTATACAGCATTATTCACATGTGAATAATATAAATACAGTCTATTATACAGCATTATTCCCATGTGAATAACATAAGTACATTCTATTATACAGCATTATACACATGTGAATAACATAAATACAGTCCATTATACAGCATTATTCACATGTGAATAACATAAATACAGTCTATTATACAGCATTATTCACATGTAAATAATATAAATACAGTTTATTATACAGCATTATTCACATTTGAATAATATAAATACAGTCTATTAAACAACATTATTCACATGTGAATAATATAAATACAGTCTATTATACAGCATTATTCACATGTGAATAACATAATTACAGTCTGTTATACATCATTATCCACATGTGAATAACATAAGTACAGTCTATTATACAACATTATACACATGTGAATAACATAAATACAGTCTATTATTCACATGTGAATAATATAAATACAGTCTATTATACAGCATTATTCACCTGTGAATAATATAAATACAGTCTATTATACAGCATTATTCACATGTGAATAATATAAATACAGTCTATTATACAGCATTATTCACATGTGAATAACATAATTACAGTCTGTTATACATCATTATCCACATGTGAATAACATAAATACAGTATTATACAGCATTATTCACATGTGAATAACATAAATACAGTCTATTATACAGAATTATTCACATGTGAATAATATAAATACAGTCTATTATACAGCATTATTCACATGTAAATAATATAAATACAGTTTATTATACAGCATTATTCACATGTGAATAATATAAATACAGTCTATTAAACAGCATTATTCACATGTGAATAATATAAATACAGTCTATTATACAGCATTATTCACATGTGAATAACATAATTACAGTCTGTTATACATCATTATCCACATGTGAATAACATAAGTACAGTCTATTATACAACATTATACACATGTGAATAACATAAATACAGTCTGTTATACAGCATTATTCACATGTGAATAATATAAATACAGTCTATTATACAGCATTATTCACCTGTGAATAATATAAATACAGTCTATTATACAGCATTATTCACATGTGAATAATATAAATACAGTCTATTATACAGCATTATTCACATGTGAATAACATAATTACAGTCTGTTATACATCATTATCCACATGTGAATAACATAAATACAGTATTATACAGCATTATTCACATGTGAATAACATAAATACAGTCTATTATACAGAATTATTCACATGTGAATAATATAAATACAGTCTATTATACAGAATTATTCACATGTGAATAATATAAATACATTGTACATTTACAATACATGTAGAAAAGCGCTATACAAGTATAACCCATTTACCATTTTTATTGAGGGTGTGAATCTTTTAATTTAGTGCACTCAAAGTGCATAGTTCACGACCACAACAGTGCACTCTTTGATATGTGGAGCTGTGCTTGGTTCCCTCCTAAAGTGCTTGTGCCCTAAACTGCCGTGTCTTCCACCCCTCCCCCCCACTCCGAGTCAGGAAGGAGATGACTACGAAGTCATCCCCAACAGCAAGTTCTACGTTTCCCGGACGGCCAACAAAGACAACACTTCAGCCTACTACATTAATGGCAAGAAAGCCACATTCAAAGAGGTCGGGGCTTTGCTTCGAAGTCACGGCATTGACTTGGACCACAACAGATTCCTCATCCTTCAGGTAACTTAAGGATTTATTTAACTTTTTTTTCTTTCCCTTTTTTTTAATTTATACTGTGATTTTTGGCTTTTTCTTATCCTTCCATTGACATTCACTTGGAAGTTTTATTGCATGTTTCTAAAGTCATGCCTGCCTGTGAGATGAACCTTCTCTGATGAAGGCCACGTGGTGCCCTTATAGTGCTATAGCAGCGCATCATGGTTTGATACTATGTAGACAAAGTGCAAACCGTTTTTTGCTGCTTTAGAATTTTAAGGAAATGCAAGCAATATATTGTTTTTCTGTGATGAGTTTCCTGTTCATTAAAAATGGACCATTTTCTTCCTCTTCCTTCCTCGTGTACCTGTCACGCTTTAGCAGCACGTAAATATTGGTGTGATTGAAGGCAGCCAGTATTAGCAGTGCTGCTTCAGTGTGGCTGGATCTAACTCTCCATCTTTATTACTTTTTTATGACTTTACAGTAAACTTTAGGTGTGGATCATCCTTTTGCCTGTTTGTAATAATTATTATTTTCTTCATTAGAATTTTTGCTTTGACTTTGAAATAATGGCAACACTCTTACTGCTCTAAATGTGTTCTACATGTCTGACTTAAGCATTATTACTGATTAACTCAAGGCTCACACTGCAAAAAGTCAGTGTTCGAAGACAAGAAAAAAAAAAGAGGGGTATTTTATTTGAACTAAGCAAAATTATCTGCCAATAGAACAAGAAAATTCGGCTTGTCAAGACTTTCCAAAACAAGTAAAATTAGCTAACCTCAATGAACCCCAACATACCTTAAAACAAGTATATTCTCACTAATAACAAGTGCACTTTTCTTAGTAGAAAAAAGAGACCTTTTTGCTCAATACATTGAAAAATATTCTTAAATGAAGTAAATGCTAGTGCCATTATCTTGACATAATCATGATTTTTTTTTTCATGCTTGAAGTAAGAAATTATTACTTTAAAAATAGTACTTGTGAGTAGGGCTGCGAATCTTTGGGTGTCCCACGATTCGATTCAATATCGATTCTTGGGGTCACGATTATAAATCGATTTTTTTAAATTTATTTTTTATTCAACGCGATTCTCGATTCAAAATGATATTTTCCCGATTCAAAAGGATTCTCTTATTCATTCAATACATAGATTTCAGCAGGATCTACCCCAGTCTGCTGACATGCAAGCAGAGTATATGTTCTTTACCTCATCAAAAACTGTAAGATCAGCACTGTGTGAGAACATTTTAACAAGAAATGGGCAACAAATTATGTTAGTATGTGCTTTTAAATATTTAGGATTTTTAATTGATGACCACTTGAGTTTTAAGGAGCACATTCAGTATGTTGTAAAAAAACTGAAACTTTTACTGGGATTTTATTATAGAAACAAGTCTTGCTTTTCTTTTACTGTGAAACAGAAATGGGTGGAAACAACCTTCTTACCTGTTATTGACTATGGAGATGTGTTGTACATGAATGCTACTGCTGGTTGTCTCCACAAGCTGGATAGTGTGTACCACGGTGCGCTGAGATTTATCACCAACTGCGCTCCCCTTACTCACCATTGCGTATTATACTCAATGGTTAACTGGACATCTTTATGTGCTCGACGCCTCAATCATTGGTTTGTTTTCATCTACAAAACCATTCTGGGTATCACTCCATCTTATCTGTCTTGTCTTTTAACAAAGAAACAAGGAAGTCACAATCTTCGTTCAATGAATGTTCTGCAATTTGTCGTCCCCAAAGTAAGAACTGAACTGGGCAAGAAAGCATTTAGGTTTTCAGCAGCGAAGGCTTGGAATAACCTACAATCGAATATTAAACTTCAAACCCTTGTTACGTTGAATGAGTTTAAAGCTTCTGCGAAAGGACCGCAGTCTACCTTGTCTGTATGCACATGTGTTATGTGAGCAAGTTTTAATGTCGTAAATGTGATGTTTTATGTATTTGTTTACTGTTTTTAATGTAACCTTGCTGCTGCCCTCTTGGCCAGGTCTCCCTTGGAAAAGAGATCTTTGATCTCAATGGGATTTTACCTGGTTAAATAAAGGCTAATAATAATAATAAGAGTAGTAGATTTTTGTAAAAAAGCTTTTATAATTGTAAAGGACAATGATTTATCAACTGATTGCAATAATGTAAATTTGTTTTAACTATTAAATGAAGCAAAAATATGACTTATTTTATCTTTGTGGTAAATATTGGACACAGTGTGTTGTCAAGCTTATGAGATGCGATGCAAGTGTAAGCCACTGTGACACTATTGTTCATTTTTATTTTATTATTATTTTTTTTATAAATGTCTAATGATAATGTCAATGAGGGATTTTTAATCACTGCTATGTTGAAATTGTAACTAATATTGATACTGTTGTGGATAATATTCATTTTTGTTTCACTACTTTTGGTTTGTTCTGTGTCTTCTCTCAATTGCTCTGTTTATTGCAGTTCTGAGTGTTGCTGGGTCGGGTTTGGTTTTGGAATTGGATTGCATTGTTATGGTATTGCTGTGTGTTGTTTTGTTGGATTGATTAATAAAAAAAATAATTAAAAATCGATTTTTGAAAAATGAGAATCGATACTGAATCGTACAACGTGAGAATGGCGATTTGAATTCGAATCGATTTTTTTCCCCACACCCCTAGTTGTGAGTGTTAATGACACAGCTTTGCATCAGTTGATATTCTAGTTTCAAGCATGTTTTACTCAATATAGGTCATAACATCTCTGCAACATCTCTGTGTGATCAGGATGATTCTGTGCTGTCCTTGGTTATATTTTCACCTCTTGTCTGTGACATTTCACCCTTTGTCTGCATGTTGGAAGAGGATTAGGCTTGTTCTCCAAGGTCACTTTTGCCAGCCTCTGACTAAAGCAGTGGTTCTCAAACTTTTTTTGTCATCCCCCACTTTGGACAAGGGGGAGTTTTCAAGCCCCACCTGCCCCCATCGCCCCAACAGAACGCTAATGCCAAGCTTAACATTTTCATATTTATTGAACATCAAGTAACATCAAGTTGTATACATTCAAACTCAATAACATAAAATAACATCAAGTTCAATAATAAATAAAATAACTGTGCAGCTGTGGTATAACTTGCATCGAGTTCAATAATAAATAAAATAACTTGCACCAAGTTCAATAATAAATCAAAAAAAGTGTTATAACTTGCATCAAGTTCAATAATAAATCAAAAAAAGTGTTATAACTTGCATCAAGTTCAATAATAAATCACAAAAAAGTGTTATAACTTGCATCAAGTTCAATAATAAATCAAATAAAAGTGTTATAACTTGCATCAAGTTCAATAATAAATCAAATAACTTGCATCAAGTTCAATAATAAATCAAAAAAAGTGTTATAACTTGCATCAAGTTCAATAATAAATCACAAAAAAAAGTGTTATAACTTGCATCAAGTTCAATAATAAATCAAAAAAAGTGTTATAACTTGCATCAAGTTCAATAATAAATCAAATAAAAGTGTTATAACTTGCATCAAGTTCAATAATAAATCAAATAACTTGCATCAATTTCAATAATAAATAAAATAAAAGTGCCACTTTGCAATCTTTGCAAAAAAAAAGGAGGAGCTATGCATTTGGCAAGACAGGGAGGTGAACATGAGTTTTACAGTACTCCAGCATTAGTGACTGCAACGAGCCTGTTTTGCACTGCACAGCTTTTCAAATCGGGGTTGCAGGCTTGACACTAACTTTAGCCTACTACTACAACCATATTATTTACCAGCAACATAAAGTGAAACAGAGGCAGAGGTGTCCTGCCACAGTCAGTAACAAATAAACAGAAAACAGTAGTGGTGGTAGATAGACACAGAGCTTCATCAAACATCTGATCCACTGAACAAAGAGCTCCAAAAATCTTGAACTTTAGACTGCCATCAGTTTTACTCCCTACACTTAACCATGTGTTTCCTACTGCCTGCAGACTTTGCACCCTTTGTTATATACACATGTTGTGTTTCTGATATAAATACATTTAATAAAGTCAAATACAAAAAAGGCAACAAGAGAAGTATCCTACACTTCTCTTTTGTAAAGTAAATCTGAACAGCCGATACGGGCATCTACATCAACTATATAATTTGCCTGAGAAGCTGTAGAGGACAAAAAATAAATGAAATTTTAATTTTTTTAATTTTCAATTTTTTCAATTTTTTTTTTTGTGGCGGACGTAATTCTTTCCTGGCGGGCCGCCACAAATAAATGAATGTGTGGGAAACACTGGGATTCGATTATGGGCTCAAACTCGATAATTTCATCCCTAGTGTTGTCAGGGAGCTAGTTATTCAAGGCTGTCATTTCTCAAAAGATTGTATGTTTTTTTTGTAGTCAAACAGACCAGAGCTGGGCAAATATTTTGAGTCGGCGGGGCATATTGAGAGACAAAAATGTGTTTGGGGGGCCAATGTGTATGTGTATAAATTATATGTACACATTTAGCTGTAAAAATATGCTGTACAGTATGTGTGTTTGGGTCCCTTTTTTCCAGGAACACCAATACCAAAAGTCACAATGTCTGATAGAATTCTAAAAAGTTATGACAGACCGTCTCAAAAAAACGGAATGGAATTTTACAGTTTTTTACTGAATAGGACACCAAAAATGTACATTACAATAAAGAAAGTGGGATTTAAAATATTAACTATAAACTATAAAACACTGAATATTAACAACATATGAACATATTTTACTTCTCAGACCAGCTCTTCCATAGTTGTGTATCTTTTACAATCAAGCAAAACACAACGACAATTTAACAAACAGCAAAATATGAATGCAAAGTGTAATAAACTCCTACAATATGATATATTATCATGTAAAAATCTGCTTCCGCATCTGTTTCTGACACTGGCTGCTCTGAAAACAAGCCCCGCCCACTCTGCTTCGTTCCTGGTCTGAGCTGCTGTGACCTAGATTACTGTAATAACTCCTATAACACCCAAAAGTGCAGATTTCAGCCATTTAATTACTTTCTGTAGTTCAAAACTAACGGTCATTTAAAAACATCACTGCACATCATAATGGCAAGTTTTGATGTTAAAGGTCTAAAAAAATGATATAGAACATCCGGCGGGCCAGATTGAAAATGATAACGGGCAGCATTTTGCCCAGGTCTGTCTTAGACTAAAGCAGGGGTCACCAACCTTTTTGAAACCAAGAGCTACTTCTTGGGTACTGATTAATGCGAAGGGCTACCAGTTTGATACACACTTAAATAAATTGCCAGAAATAGCCAATTTGCTCAATTTACCTTTAACTCTATGTTATTATTAATAATTAATGATGTTTACACTTAATTCAACGGTTTAAAAGAGGAGAAAACACGAAAAAAATGACAATTAAATTTTGAAACATAGTTTATCTTCAATTTCGACTCTTTAATTCAACCGAGAAAAAAAAAGAGAAAAACTAGCTAATTCGAATCTTTTTGAAAAAATTAAAAAATAATTTATGGAACATCATTAGTAATATTTCCTGATTAAGATTAATTTTAGAATTTTGATGACATGTTTTAAATAGGTTAAAATCCAATCTGCACTTTGTTAGAATATATAACAAATTGGACCAAGCTATATTTCTAACAAAGACAAATCATTATTTCTTCTAGATTTTCCAGAACAAATTTTTTTAAAGAAATTCAAAAGACTTTGAAATAAGATTTAAATTTGATTCTACAGATTTTCTAGATTTGCCAGAATAATTTTTTTGAATTTTAATCATAATAAATTTGGAGAAATATTTCACAAATATTCTTCGTCGAAAAAACAGAAGCTAAGATGAAGAATTAAATTAAAATGTATTTATTATTCTTTACAATAAAAAAAATAAATTTACTTGAACATTGATTTAAATTGTCAGGAAAGAAGAGGAAGGAATTTAAAAGGTAAAAAGGTATATGTGTTTAAAAATCCTAAAATAATTTTTAAGGTTGTATTTTTTCTCTAAAATTGTCTTTCTGAAAGTTATAAGAAGCAAAGTAAACAAATGAATGAATTTTTATTTAAACAAGTGAAGACCAAGTCTTTAAAATATTTTCTTGGATTTTCAAATTCTATTTGAGTTTTGTCTCTCTTAGAATTAAAAATGTCGGGCAAAGCGAGACCAGCTTGCTAGTAAATCAATAAAATTAAAAAAAAATAGAGGCAGCTCACTGGTAAGTGCTGCTATTTGAGCTATTTTTAGAACAGGCCAGCGGGCTACTCATCTGGTCCTTACGGGCTACCTGGTGCCCGCGGGCACCGCGTTGGTGACCCCTGGACTAAAGAGTTGCCCTGACGAGCTGCAAGAGGTCAGGCTAAAACTAAATATGTTTTAATCTCATTCTTTCACACTGATATGCATAAAAAGTTGTTCCACAATGAATTATTTCTGAATGGAAAAATAAATGATCCTTGCACAGGGTTATGTAAATAAGCAAATGTCATTGTTCCAAACAATATAGAGTTTGAAAAAAATTGTCAATGCCTTGACATGCATGTGTTTTCATTTCCGGGCCACAGGGTGAGGTGGAGCAAATCGCCATGATGAAGTCCAAAGGTCAGACGGAGCACGATGAAGGAATGCTGGAGTACCTGGAGGACATTATTGGCTCCTGTCGCCTCAAGGAGCCCATCCAAATCCTGTCCCGCAGAATTGAGCTGCTTAATGAACAAAGAGGCGAGAAGGTGACTTGTGCACTCATTTCTTTCTCCTGTGTCCTCCTGACTTTTTCTGTGCGGTAGTTTTGCTATTTATTTAACTTTTTTTGGTAGCAGTACAAAAACAGACTACATGATCTTTTTCACCTTTCAATATGTTGAATAAACATGATATTGCAGTGCCAAAATGATAACAAATTCATTCCTCCTTCAAATGTGATTTAAAGTCGTCGCGTGTACTTTTCTCAGCTGAACCGAGTCAAGCTTGTGGAAAAGGAGAAGAATGCTTTGGAGGGAGAAAAGAACAAAGCTGTTGAGTTTCTCAAACTGGAAAATGACATCTTCAAACACAAGAGTCATCTCTGCCAGTATTACCTGTAAGTGCTGCAGGGTCACGGTGTTTTGTGCGAATGAAGTGGAGACAAATGTAAATATCTGAGCATCCTCCTCATTAGTCATGACCTGAAAAAGCGTGTGGTGCATAAAGAGCAGGAGAAGCAGACCATCTTGGAGGACACCAAGGAGCTTACAGAGAAAACGTCTAAGCTATCAGAAGGGATGGGGGAAAAGAATCAGGAGCTGAAAAATGTGGAGAAGTAAGACCTTTTGTTCCTCTTCAATTAGGGCTGGGGGATACATCAAATATACTCGATATATTCCGGGTTTGTCTCTGTGCGATATAGAAAATGACTCGTGATATTGGAGTATACGTTCTCACGCAGTTGCTTTTAGCTGCGGGCATTACACTACAGGCTTTTATCACTCTTTCTTGTCTCTCCTTCTCACAGAGACATAAAACAAGCGCACCTTCTTACATACGTCACATATTGTCACGCGTGCAACGTCATGCGCCCTCGCGGAGCAGACAGGTAGCGGCATGGTAACGTTAGCTATGGTGCGAGTGGTAATACGAGAGAAAGAAGGTGCGAATCTGGGGCCGTATTTATCAAGCTTCTTAGAATTACTCCTAAGAAGTCTGCTAAGTGTTGACTTAAGAGTAAATCAATTCTTTGCTGAAAGCTGCACTTAAAAGTAGGGATGATGTTTGATAAGGAATTATTGAGTTCGAGCCTATTATCGAATCCTCTTACCGAACCGATTCCTTATCGATTCTCTTATCGAGTCCAGATAGGTTGTTGTATATGGAAAAAAACACACAATATTCGGTTTAACAAAAGCTCACTTTTATTATATAATAAAAAAATAAAATCTAATAAATAAATATTGACTGTTGTTACCCAAAGTATATTAAGTGGGATTTTTCAGAGAAACAAATATATACAGTAACACAAAAACAACCTGTCTCTGTGATCACTATAGGTGTATAAATAATAATATAGTGTTAAATAAAATCAGTCCCTTGGGCACAAAACTGAAAATAATACAGCTCTCCAAAAAGTGCACTTCTGCTGCTATTTGACATAACTGTTTGTTATGATGCTTTGACATTTTTGCACTTTATTTCTTTATTGAAAGAACATTCTATGAAGAGAAAAGTTGTTTGCAAATGTGGTTACAATGCTAAAAAATGAAAAGTTAAAGCTAAAAAAAGAAATACACTTTATTGAGTTAACATTATTTCTTTATAGGGGGGAAAATGTTATGAGCTAGAGAATATAACAACTACACTACCCAGCATGCAACGGGAGTTACGAGCATGCGCGGTAGCCCCGAAAAGTGTTGCATGTTGCCACGCTGTGAAAGTAAACGTCAAGAACTCAGCCAACACGCCTCGTCTGCATTATTTATAATTAGACAGACAACACATCTACAGTGTGATTTTGTTTTGTTTACAAGGAAAGAAAAACAAAAGTTAAAAAAGGGAGATATGTTGTATATATATGTATGTGCTGCATTTGTTTTAAGAACGTTGCGACAGCTGCCGTAAAGGAGGTGCGTTGCTAGCCTGGTTGCTATGTTTCCGGTTGGTCGTAAAAGTGTTCGTCATGTGTTTTACCCTGCTCAAATCTCTCAGTAAAGTTATTCGATGGATTATAGCTTTTGTTTTGAACTTTATTACACCTTGGAGCGCTTTTTCCCGTCCATTGTTTTCCTGCTTTCGCTATCTGCGCCTAATGACTGAGCTATGTGACGTCATTTCTTGTGATGTCCCACGGAGCATTTCTGGTCGGGACGGGATTCGAATAAAGAATCAACTCTTTTCCTTTACTATATTGGTCTCGATAACGGGTACCGGTTCTCAAAAAGGGATTCGAGTCCGAGGACTCGGTTCTTTTCTTATCAAACAACCGGGAAAACCGGTTTCGAGTATCATCCCTACTTAAAATTTAGTTATGAAGCGTCTTACTCACACTTTCAGTGAAGTGTAGGACTGAATCTTAAGTGTCACACTCAGAGCTGAATTACGACATTACTATGTGCCGTAAACGGAATTTTAGGTGACGTCATTTCTGTGTCCATAGAAATGACCAATCACGGAAGGGAATCCCTTGTCTAAGAATAAATAAATGTCTTAGAAATATTTAAGTGGACAATGGGAGTGTATATTTTGACAATATACTACAAAATAATACAAAACAAACAAACAATATTGGCAATGAATCAAAAATAAATGTTTCCTTTTTGTTGCACCTTTCCTGCTTGCTGCTCCCAGACCGTAGTCGAAGAGCGCAGGGGAGACACTTCTCCAGGGCCGATGTATGCTCAGGGCAACACTCTTCACTTTACCCGGCAGTGGGTCTCCACAGCGGACGACTTTAGGGTGAATGATGAGTCCGGCGATTAGTTGCAAATCTTGCTTTATTGATTGCTTGCACACAGCCAATCCAACACAAAACAAACTAGTCCCCGCCCGCACTCACGCTACCGCTCCCTCTCTTCTCTCGCCCACACACTCACTGACGTCACTCACCTCACATGCTGTCACCTATTAAAGGGCCACACACACACACATACGCTACTCTCATAACATTTTCTTTCCAATTCATTAATTAGGCAACTAATTTGAAACTGGTGTGGGTGGCTCTATACATACTAGCCCACTGCAGCCACATGCAGAAATCAACATGGAATCGAAAATTATTAAATCTGTGACAAAAATAATACCCGCTCTGTCTAAACGATACCGTTTGAGTAGGAGTAGGAGTGATTCTTAGACTTAAGAAAGTTGATAAATAGCTTTTATTCTTAAGTTTGAGAGTAGGACTAAATTTCACTAATTCTCAGGACTTAAGTGTAAAATGGCACTCTAAGACGCTTGATAAATACGGCCCCTGGTAACAAATGAAGGAAGAATTAATTCCCAAGAAAAACAGCAGGGGGTCCATCGTCTGGCGGTGGTTTGGCTTCAAGGTGGAAGATGTTGAACAGACAACAGTAATATGTCAAGTATGCGGCAAAAGCGTTGCTACAAAAAGTAGCAGCACTGCTAATATGTAGCATCATTTGAAAAGTCACCCGCTAGAGAATGAAGAGTGCTTGAAACTCCGCATGTCAACATCTCCGTTCGGTGCCACACCCACAAAATGCCCAAGCAACCATTTCCACATCAACACCGTATGAAACAAATAGTCAACAACAGAAGGAGATAACGTCCGCAGGAACCTACCACATAGTGAAGGACATACACTATTTGATTTCCTATTATGCAGCTCATTTTTATTTGACACTTATTGAAATATCTTGTGGGAAATCATGCACAAAAGTGCACTTTATTTGTTTTAAACTATTGTAGTGGCGTTCTGTACAAAAAGTGCACTTTAATTTAGTGTTGTTTTGATATGTCATCTTAGTGACATCATGCACAAAAGTGCACTAATAGCTAGTTTTAAAATGTCTCTGACAATCTTGCACTTTCTGTTTTGGAAATGACATGAATGTTTGTGCCACTGCTTAATAACTGTTTAATAAATACACTTTTAGTTGTGATTTCCCTCTCTGCATGAAAGTTTAAAAGTAGCATATATTAATGCAGTATGAAGAAGAATGTTTTAATGTAGACACATAGAATCATCATACTGCTGTGATTATATGCATCAAGTGTTCATTCAAGGCTAAGGCACAATATCCACATATATATGGTGTATCGTGACATGGACTAAACATATCCACATATATATGGTGTATCGTGACATAGCCTAAACATATCCACATATATATGGTGTATCGTGACATGGCCTAAACATATCCACATATATATGGTGTATCGTGACATGGACTAAACATATCCACATATATATGGTGTATCGTGACATGGCCTAAATATATCCACATATATATGGTGTATCGTGACATGGCCTAAACATATCCACATATATATGGTGTATCGTGACATGGACTAAACATATCCACATATATATGGTGTATCGTGACATGGACTAAACATATCCACATATATATGGTGTATCGTGACATGGCCTAAACATATCCACATATATATGGTGTATCGTGACATGGACTAAACATATCCACATATATATGGTGTATCGTGACATGGACTAAACATATCCACATATATATGGTGTATCGTGACATGGACTAAACATATCCACATATATATGGTGTATCGTGACATGGCCTAAACATATCCACATATATATGGTGTATTGTGACATGGACTAAACATATCCACATATATATGGTGTATCGTGACATGGCCTAAATATATCCACATATATATGGTGTATCGTGACATGGCCTAAACATATCCACATATATATGGTGTATCGTGACATGGACTAAACATATCCACATATATATGGTGTATCGTGACATGGACTAAACATATCCACATATATATGGTGTATCGTGACATGGACTAAACATATCCACATATATATGGTGTATCGTGACATGGACTAAACATATCCACATATATATGGTGTATCGTGACATGGACTAAACATATCCACATATATATGGTGTATCGTGACATGGACTAAACATATCCACATATTAATAAAAGGCCATATCGCCCAGCCCTATCTTCAATACAATTCTGCAATTTTATGGTTATTGTCTTCTATATCTGCAATAAAAACTGGTGAATTTGATCCATTTGTATATACTTCATTACATATCTGGATCACTTCTCAATATCAATGTAACGACTGTTGATCCACCAGGAAACAAAATAAGCTAAACAAGTACATTGAGAGCCAGAAGGAGAAGTTCACTCAGCTGGACTTGCAGGATGTTGAAGTGCGTGAGAAGATCAAACACTCCAAGAGCAAGAACAAGAAGTTGCAGAAGCAGCTAGAGAAGGACAAAGAAAAGGTGTGTAAGCCTCTCCATTCATCATCCACTCTCCCGCACACTTTGGGGATTTTCATTGGGGCTGATATTGTCTCTGCAGTAATAAGTGTCTTCCAGAGACACAATATGTGAGCACACGCACTAACTGTAGATAAAGTGGGACGTGCAACGAGGACCTCCCTAGGGAGACGCTGGTGAGGCATCCGCACGAGATGCCCGAACCACCTAAGCTGGTTCCTTTCCAAGCGAAGGAGCAGCGGCTCTACCCCGAGTCTCTCGGGTGACTGAACTTCTCACCCTATCTCTAAGGTAGATGCCAGCCACCCTTCTGAGGAAACTCATTTCGGCCGCTTGTATCCGCCATCTTATTCTTTCGGTCATGACCCACACTTCATGACCATAGGTGAGAGTAGGACTGTAGATAGCTCGGTAGACAGAGAGCTTTGCCTTCTGGCTCAGCTAAAGAATGTGGGATTTACAATATTAACTATGAAGGATAAAACATTGAATATTGACAACTTATGAACGTCACCCCCCTCTCCATCCACATATTTTACAATCAAGTGAAACGCAAAAAAAATGCAAAAAACACAGCATACTATGAACGCAAAGGGTAAAAAAAACAAAAACACCTTCAATCTGATATATCTGATGTATCACTAAGCTTTAGAACTTTGTTGTTAAAATGTCTTTCCGCGTCTGTCCCTGACACCCACATTTCAGGCCGGCCCCTGTGGAAAGGCTCCCCACCCACACTGATTGGTGCCTCGTCTGAGCTGCTGTGACTTATATTACAATAGTAACTAATTAGATGACCATAGTAACTAATTAGATGACCATAGTAACTAATTAGATGACCATAGTAACTAGTATATCATGCAAAAGTGCAGATTCCAACCATGGAAGTACTTAGTATAGTTGAAGACTTGCGGTCATTATAAAACATGAGTGTACATCATAATGGCAGCTACACTTTACATCTTAAACATCTAAAAAAAAAAAGATTTGGGAATGTCCGGCGGGCCAGATTGAAAAGCTTCATTTGCCCAGGTCTGTACTATAGGGTTTCCCCAAAAGTATAATGATCGTGGCAGGATTACTACCGCCACACCTTCAAAATAAGTATTTTTTTTTTTTTTTTTTTTAAAGCACTTTTTTTAAACTTGACAACTCATTTAAGTGATATAATGTATGACTGGATACTCGGTATATAGTATATTGTTTACGTACTGAGTTTGGAAAAACAGCTAAAATATCATAAAAACGGTCCTCATTGCTTTATTTTGAAAAAACAAAAACGTGCATCAAGTCGGGACCCGGGGTGGTCTGTGCATCGGTTGGGGACGTCTCTGCGCTGCTGACCTGTCTCCGCTTGGGATGGTCTCCTGCTGGCCCCACTATGGACTGGACTCTCACTATTATGTTAGATCCACTATGGACTGGACTCTCATACTATTATGTTAGATCCACTATGGACTGGACTCTCACACTATTATGTTAGATCCACTATGGACTGGACTCTCACATTATTATGTTAGATCCACTATGGACTGGACTCTCAGAATATTATGCTAGATCCACTATGGACTGGACTCTCACAATATTATGCTAGATCCACTATGGACTGGACTCTCATACTATTATGTTAGATCTACTATGGACTGGACTCTCACACTATTATGTTAGATCCACTATGGACTGGACTCTCACATTATTATGTTAGATCCACTATGGACTGGACTCTCACAATATTATGTTAGATCCACTATGGACTGGAATCTCACACTATTAACTAGATCCACTATGGACTGGACTCTCACACTATTATGTTAGATCCACTATGGACTGGACTCTCACATTATTATGTTAGATCCACTATGGACTAGACTCTCAGAATATTATGCTAGATCCACTATGGACTGGACTCTCACAATATTATGCTAGATCCACTATGGACTGGACTCTCATTATTATGTTAGATCCACTATGGACTGGACTCTCACATTATTATGTTAGATCCACTATGGACTGGACTCTCAGAATATTATGCTAGATCCACTATGGACTGGACTCTCACAATATTATGCTAGATCCACTATGGACTGGACTCTCATTATTATGTTAGATCCACTATGGACTGGACTCTCACTATTATGTTAGATCCACTATGGACTGGACTCTCATACTGTTATGCTAGATCCACTATGGACTGGACTCTCACACTATTATACTAGATCCACTATGGACCGGACTCTCACACTATTATGTTAGATCCACTATGGACTGGACTCTCACACTATTATGTTAGATCCACTATGGACTGGACTCTCACACTATTATGTTAGATCCACTATGGACTGGACTCTCACACTATTATGTTAGATCCACTATGGACTGGACTCTCACTCTTATGTTAGATCCACTATGGACTGGACTCTCACACTATTATGTTAGATCCACTATGGACTGGACTCTCACTATTATGTTAGATCCACTATGGACTGGACTCTCACACTATTATGTTAGATCCACTATGGACTGGACTCTCACAATATTATGTTAGATCCACTATGGACTGGACTCTCACACTATTATGTTAGATCCACTATGGACTGGACTCTCACAATATTATGTTAGATCCACTATGGACTGGACTCTCACACTATTATGTTAGATCCACTATGGACTGGACTCTCACACTATTATGTTAGATCCACTATGGACTGGACTCTCACTATTATGTTAGATCCACTATGGACTGGACTCTCACACTATTATGTTAGATCCACTATGGACTGGACTCTCACACTATTATGCTAGATCCACTATGGACTGGACTCTCACACTATTATGTTAGATCCACTATGGACTGGACTCTCACACTATTATGTTAGATCCACTATGGACTGGACTCTCACACTATTATGCTAGATCCACTCAACGTCCATTGCACAGGTTGCCCAGGGGGAAGGGGGGGTCCCCACATCTGCGGTCCTCTACAAGGTTTCTCATTGACCCTTTGGGTTGAGTTTTTCCTTGCCCTGATGTGGGATCTGAGCCGAGGATGTCGTTGTGGCTTGTGCAGCCCTTTGAGACACTCGTGATTTAGGGCTATATAAGTAAACATTGATTGATTGATCTAAATGGCCTGTCAAAAGCGCGTCACCTGGCCGCGCACCTAAACTAGTTGACACCCGGCGAAAGTAAGGAGAGAAAGTTGAAGAGAAATGTACTTCAAGCGAATTAATGCATTTCTTGTTCAAGCAACTTTTGACATTACTACCGACAATAACGTCTAACTTTACGCCGTGTGCGTCGTCCAACCTCCGTTTGTACATCGCTTTTTTTGGAGTGTGCATTTGTGGGGTTTCTCCGGGCACCCCAGTTTCCTAAAAATATGCATGTTAGCTTCATTGAAGACTAAATTGTCCATAGATATGAATGTCAGTGTGAAAGATTGTTTATGTACAGTATATGTCAGTGTTTTTCAACCTTTTCTACAGCCAACGCACATTTTTTTCATTGAAAAAATCCAGAGGCACACCACCAGCAGAAAACATTAAAAATGAAACTCAGCAGCCGATATTGAAAATAAAAAATCGTTCTCGCAATTGTTGTATATGACTTTAGATCATAACCAAGCATGCATCAATATAGCTCTTGTCTCAAAGTAGGTGTACTGTCACATCACACCCTGACTTATTTGGAGTTTTTTGCTGTTTTCCTGTGTGTAGTGTTTTACTTCTTGTCTTGCGCTCCTATTTTGGTGGCTTTTTCTCTTTATTTGGTATTTTCCTGTAGCAGTTTCATGTCTTCCTTGACCGCTTTGCCCCACACCTGCTTTGTTTTTAGAAATTAAGAATATTTCAGTTGTTTTTATCCTTCTTTGTGGGGACATTGTTGATTGTCATGTCATGTTCGGATGTACTTTGTGGACGCCGTCTTTGCTCCACAGTAAGTCTTTGCTGTCGTCCAGCATTCTGTTTTTGTTTACTTTTTAGCCAGTTCAGTTTTAGTTTCGTTCGGCATAGCCTTCCCTAAGCGTCAATGCCGTTTCTTAGGGACACTGTATACTTTTGACCCAGCAGATTTGCTCACATTTTAGGTAGACCCATAATAAATTCATAAAAGAACCAAACTTCATGAATTTTTTTGTGACCAACAAGTATGTGCTCCAATCACTCTATCACAAAAAAAAAAAGAATTGTAGAAATGATTGGAAACAGCCATGACATTATATTATTTACAAGTGTATGTCAACTTTTGACCACAACTGTACATACAGTAAAGGCCAAAAGTTTGGACTCACCTTCTCGAATTCTATGCGTTTTCTTTATTTTCATGACTATTTACATTGTAGATTGTCACTGAAGGCATCAAAACTATGAATGAACACATGTGGAGTTATGTACTTAACAAAAAAAGGTGATATTAACTGAAAACATGTTTTATATTCTAATTTCCTCAAAATATCCACCCTTTGCTCCGATTACCTTTTTTGCACACTCTTGGCATTCTCTCCATGAGCTTCAAGAGGTAGTCACCTGAAATGGTTTTCCAACCGTCTTGAAGGAGTACCCAGAGGTGTTTATTGCCAAGAGTGTGCAAAGCAGTAACACAACAACAAAAAATAAGCAATGTTTGGTCATTTAAACGTGAAACAAATGATATTGATATTAAGATATTTTATTAATTCATATCTTGTCTAAAAATATATCGATACATCTTACAAACTCAATATATCACCCAGCCCTAACTAACACACAATAGAACGTGTTTGTGTGTACTTTATTACTGTTTATATAGTATCTTTACCAATCTGTGTGTACATATATACTGTGTGTATGTAGTACGAAACACCAACGAAACATTTTTGTATAACAGAGTAGTAAAACTACTACTCTGTTATATTTTCAAATATGTTAAAAAAAAAAGTCTATTGTTCATTTTGTTAATTTTTTTTTCCGTTTTCATTCTCCATTGTTTTCATTTTGTTATAATGGCTGTTAAGGCTTTAGCACTGTATTGGACCAGGCTTGCTCTTGTTTTTTTGCATATTTGAAATCAAAATATATCAAATCAAATCAAAGAGTACTTAAAACTAATAGTGTGAGTTTTAATGGACCGTGATCCATATCAGAAATATATGAACAAAATCCACTTCTACAGTTATGATTCATAGTGGAACAACAGCGTGTAGGAGAATTGGTCCTCGTTGATTAAGACTCAAACTCATCACATAAAATAACATTATTTATACTTCATGGGTGCAGGTAACCATAATCCTTAATGCCGTACAAATTCATAGTTGCTGCATGGCTCTTGTTAAAATATTAGTTTTTCATAAAAATGTAACTTCTAATTCACCATATTTTCCGTATAGTGGGAGCACTCCAGAGTTCTTGAAAAAAAAACAGCATAGAAGTGTTTCACGCTGTAAATCATATTTTAGTGGCGTACCTCACCTTAAGTAGCCACTAGGGGTCTGTGAAGTACCAGCCAAGCACATGTTCACTTTGTCATGAAGTCGCACACTCCCTCAGAACACAGACAACAATTTGTTCCTCATTTTATCCACGTTTAGTTTCATCACAAGGTTTTCTTGCTCACTGATGTGTACACATACAGTGCACTGCAAAAAGTCAGTGTTCAAAAACAAGGGAAAAATATACAAAAATGAGGGGTATTTTACTTGAACTAAGCAACATTATCTGCCAATAGAACAAGAACATTTGGCTTGTCAAGACTTTCCAAAACAAATAAAGATAGCTAACCTCAATGAACCCCAAAATACCTTAAAATAAGTATATTCTCACTTATACCAGGTGCACTTTTCTTGGTAGAAAAAAATAATAAGAGACCTTTTTTCTCAATATGTTGTAAAATATTCTGAAATGAAGTAAATGCTAGTGCCATTATCTTGACATAACGATATGCGCTCGGCATTACATTTCTTGAAACCAGCAAACTTATACTAAAAACTAGTTTTTTGTTCTTAATGGAAAGGCAACAAGGTAACCGCTTGTTACTCTCGGGGTCTCCTACCCGCTCAGGCAAATTATATGGTCTAAAAATGCAATTTTCCATCGATAACATGACATCATTGCGCCAAGTGCGTGCTCTTTCAGTCAATTAGTGCGCGAGGAATATATATACCGGTGTGTGTGTATATGTACCGTACATATATATTTATATACTGTATGTATGTATGTATGTATATATACATATATATATATATATATATATATATATATATATATATATATATATATATATATATATATATATATATATATATATACAAACCCCGTTTCCATATGAGTTGGGAAATTGTTAGATGTAAATATAAACGGAATACAATGATTTTCAAATCCTTTTCAAGCCATATTCAATTGAATGCACTACAAAGACAACATATTTGATGTTCAAACTCATAAACTTTGTTGTTTTTTTGCAAATAATAATTAACTTAGAATTTCATGGCTGCAACACGTGCCAAAGTAGTTGGGAAAGGGCATGTTCACCACTGTGTTACATGGCCTTTCCTTTTAACAACAGTCAATAAACGTTTGGGAACTGAGGAGACACATTTTTGAAGCTTCTCAGGTGGAATTCTTTCCCATTCTTGCTTGATGTACAGCTTAAGTTGTTCAACAGTCCGGGGGTCTCCCTTGTGCTATTTTAGGTGCCACACATTTTCAATGGGAGACAGGTCTGGACTACAGGCAGGCCAGTCTAGTACCCGCACTCTTTTACTATGAAGCCACGTTGATGTAACACTTGGCTTGGCATTGTCTTCCTGAAATAAGCAGGGGCGTCCATGGTAACGTTGCTTGGACGGCAACATATGTTGCTCCAAAAGCTGTATGTACCTTTCAGCATTAATGGTGCCTTCACAGATGTGTAAGTTACCCATGTCTTAAATGATAATGATAAATGGGTTATACTTGTATAGCGCTTTTCTACCTTCAAGGTACTCAAAGCGCTTTGACAGTATTTCCACATTCACCCATTCACACACACATTCACACACTGATGGCGGGAGCTGCCATGCAAGGCGCTAACCAACAGCCATCAGGAGCAAGGGTGAAGTGTCTTGCCCAAGGACACAACGGACGTGACTAGGATGGTAGAAGGTGGGGATTGAACCCCAGTAACCAGCAACCTTCCAATTGCTGGCACGGCCACTCTACCAACTTCGCCACGCCGTCCCCGCCGTCTTGGGCACTAATACACCCCCATACCATCACACATGCTGGCTTTTCCATTTTGCGCCTATAAGAATCCGGATGGTTCTTTTCCTCTTTGGTCCTGATGACACGACGTCCACAGTTTCCAAAAAAAATTTGAAATGTGGACTCGTCAGACCACAGAACAATTTTCCACTTTGTATCAGTCCATCTTAGATGAGCTCAGGCCCAGCGAAGCCGACGGCGTTTCTGGGTGTTGTTGATAAACGGTTTTCGCCTTGCGTAGGAGAGTTTTAACTTGCCCTTACAGATGTAGCGACCAACTGTAGTTACTGACAGTGGGTTTCTGAAGTGTTCCTGAGCCCATGTGGTGATATCCTTTACACACTGATGTGGCTTGTTGATGCAGTACAGCCTGAGGGATGGAAGGTCACGGGCTTAGCTGATTACGTGCAGTGATTTCTCCAGATTCTCTGAACCCTTTGATGATATTACGGAGCGTAGATGGTGAAATCCCTAAATTCCTTGCAATAGCTGCTTGAGAAAGGTTTTTCTTAAACTGTTCAACAATTTGCTCACGCATTTGTTGACAAAGTGGTGACCCTCGCCCCATCCTTGTTTGTGAATGACTGAGCATTTCATGGAATCTACTTTTATACCCAATCATGGCACCCACCTGTTCCCAATTTGCCTGTTCACCTGTGGGATGTTCCAAATAAGTGTTTGATGAGCATTCCTCAACTTTATCAGTATTTATTGCCACCTTTCCCAACTTCTTTGTCACGTGTTGCTGGCATCAAATTCTAAAGTTAATGATTATTTGCAACAAAAAAAAATGTTTACCAGTTTGAACATCAAATATGTTGTCTTTGTAGCATATTCAACTGAATATGGGTTGAAAATGATTTGCAAATCATTCATTCCGTTTATATTTACATCTAAACACAATTCCCCAACTCATATGGAAACGGGGTTTGTATAAATATGTATATATATACAGGTAAAAGCCAGTAAATTAGAATATTTTGAAAAACTTGATTTATTTCAGTAATTGCATTCAAAAGGTGTAACTTGTACATTATATTTATTCATTGCACACAGACTGATGCATTCAAATGTTTATTTCATTTAATTTTGATGATTTGAAGTGGCAACAAATGAAAATCCAAAATTCCGTGTGTCACAAAATTAGAATATTACTTAAGGCTAATACAAAAAAGGGATTTTTAGAAATGTTGGCCAACTGAAAAGTATGAAAATGAAAAATATGAGCATGTACAATACTCAATACTTGGTTGGAGCTCCTTTTGCCTCAATTACTGCGTTAATGCGGTGTGGCATGGAGTCCATGAGTTTCTGGCACTGCGCAGGTGTTATGAGAGCCCAGGTTGCTCTGATAGTGGCCTTCAACTCTTCTGCGTTTTTGGGTCTGGCATTCTGATGGTGGAAACTTTACACTAGACTTCAGGCAACATGGATCCTGTGCCTCTCCTGTCTTCCTCCAGACTCTGGGACCTCGATTTCCAAAGGAAATGCAAAATTTGCTTTCGTTTCCACCATCAGTGATGGTTTGGGGTGCCATGTCATCTGCTGGTGTCGGTCCACTCTGTTTCCTGAGATCCAGGGTCAACGCAGCCGTCTACCAGCAAGTTTTAGAGCACTTCATGCTTCCTGCTGCTGACCTGCTCTATGGAGATGGAGATTTCAAGTTCCAACAGGACTTGGCGCCTGCACACAGCGCAAAATCTACCCGTGCCTGGTTTACGGACCATGGTATTTCTGTTCTAAATTGGCCCGCCAACTCCCCTGACCTTAGCCCCATAGAAAATCTGTGGGGTATTGTGAAAAGGAAGATGCAGAATGCCAGACCCAAAAACGCAGAAGAGTTGAAGGCCACTATCAGAGCAACCTGGGCTCTCATAACACCTGAGCAGTGCCAGAAACTCATGGACTCCATGCCACACCGCATTCACGCAGTAATTGAGGCAAAAGGAGCTCCAACCAAGTATTGAGTATTGTACATGCTCATATTTTTCATTTTCATACTTTTCAGTTGGCCAACATTTCTAAAAATCCCTTTTTTGTATTAGCCTTAAGTAATATTCTAATTTTGTGACACACGGAATTTTGGATTTTCATTTGTTGCCACTTCAAATCATCAAAATTAAATGAAATAAACATTTGAATGCATCAGTCTGTGTGCAATGAATAAATATAATGTACAAGTTACACCTTTTGAATGCAATTACTGAAATACATCAAGTTTTTCAAAATATTCTAATTTACTGGCTTTTACCTGTGTATATATATAGTTTTCTATTGTTTCATTGAGAATAAAACAGCAAAGTCCATTTGGCTGTCATCTGTTTTAATTATGAGACACAATTGTGTCAAAGTCATAATATTTTTATTTCATGCTTGAAATAAGAAATTATGACTTTAAAAAAGTAGTTTTCTACTTGTGAGTGTTGATGACACAACAGTTGATATTCTAGTTTCAGGAATGTTTTACTCAATATAGGTCATAACATCTCAGCAACAAACTGTAACATCTTACTGAGATCATTTAGGACCAAAACACTTAAAACGAGTAAAACACTCTAACATAAAATCTGCTTAGTGAGACGAATTATCTTATCAGACGGAATATAAGCAAATATCACCCTTATTTGAGATATTTAATGTTACTTAGATTTCAGTTTTTGCAGTGTGGAGAATGAAAAAAACAAAAAACGGGTGTCAAAAGGCAGGAAGGCAAATCTCAGGGGAGCAGTGTTCTGCTGCATGGTACGTCGGCCTGGCTTGTGTTAGACTCCCAGCAGCCACATTCACTTTTTCACCCGCAGTTAACCCTACAAAACACACACTCAGCACTTGATGCCTTTCTTCAGCCCTGCCAAGTAGCCGTGCCACTCTTACCAGGGCTTCTGCGTTTATACTCGACTACTGTATTGTGTGTCTTGGCGCACTCCTCAATGTATAATACACTACTTGTTCATAACTGGCAGCAATTTGGTTTCCTTTCATTCTACATATTCTTGTCTCCTCCTTAACTGGCTATCCTGTAAAGTGAGGATGAATTCCTCACTTTCCTATTGTTGTTACTCAGCCAGCGTTTGTGGGTCAGATGGACCCGTTGCATTTTGTGGCTTTTAATGCCTCACAATCAAGCACTTTTATGTTAAAATACTGAACAAATGTTTACCTTATCCCAATAAACATCTCTTCAGTATTTTATAGGGGTGTAACGGTACACAAAAATTTCAGTTCGGTACGTACCTCTGTTTAGAGGTCACGGTTCGGTTCATTTTCGGTACAGTAAGAAAACAACAAAATTATACATATTTTGGTTATTTATTTACCAAATTTGTAAACGATGGCATAACATACATATACACACAGGGTCTATTGCCAGGGTTAATGTGGTCAACATATATCAAATAAAAACTAAATAAGATAAGGCTCAGAATGGTTTCTTAACAAAACCTTTCTACATATAAAGTGCTTTTTTTGATGGATTGATTGATTGATTGACTTAGACTTAGACAAACTTTAATGATCCACAAGGGAAATTGTTCAACACAGTAGCTCAGTTACAATGATGGAAAGGACAATGCAGGTATAAATAGACTAATATAGCTATAAAAAATCTAACATATATACGAATATATACATATGTGTACAGAGTAATTTATATACAGATATATTATATTATGTCTATAACATATATACAATATAAACCAATGACCATGTACAATATTACAGTATATACAGTCTATATGACAGCAGCAGCATAAAATGGAGAGTAGGTCCAGCAGGAAATAGAAAATAGACATTATAAACAAAGAGAAGTAGCTAACATGTCAGGTGAGACTGAGACTTTTATTAGTAGATTGCACAGTACAGTACGTATTCCGTACAATTGACCACTAAATGGTAAAACCGCAATAAGTTTTTCAACTTGTTTAAGTCCACGTTAATCAACATTAACCTGCATCAAGTTGTTGCTCCGATTAAAAAAAATGACAAAACTTTTCTTCTACATATAAAAAGTGCAACATTAAACAGTTTCAAGTCAACTCAGCCTCAGATTAACTTTTCTCCCCCCCCCCCCAGCCTGGCTAACTTGGCAGTAAGAGGATATACTGTATGGTCTTATTGTTCTTCCACCATAGAAGTGGGTCAAAATCTAGTTTCTAATGCAATATGGTCTTAAATCTGCTGCTATAAAAACATTTGTTATTGCTTTAGCCCTGCCTGACTCGCCGAGGAGAGGCTGCTTGAATGCGGTGGTGACGCTTCAAATGGGTTAGCATGTTTGACGTGTTGTCAGAAGCAGCTGCTGAACAATGTCGGCAAACCCCCGTCCTCCATTGTTGTATCGCGCAGCCAAAGTGTTTCCAAACGGGAGATCTTAACGAGGCAGGAGGGTCTTCCAGCTCTGGTTTTTACATGTTGTAGTAGCCCGGTCGCTGCTAGCATGCCGTGTGTTGTGCCTCGGTGTGCATTGTTTACACAACGTGCGGTACGCTACTTAATATGTCCGTGTGGAAACTCGTTCGGTACACCACCGAACCGAAACCCCCGTACCGAAACGGTTCAATACAAATACACGTACCGTTACACCCCTACAAAATACTGAACAGATGTTTACCTTATCCCAATAAACATCTGTTCAGTATTTTAACATAAAAGTGATTGTGAGGCATTAAAAGCCACAAAATGCAACGGGTCCATCAGACCCACAAACGCTGGCTGAGTAACAACAATATGAACGTTGCACGGAAAATTTCTCTGCCAGTTTCTGCATCCCACAGGGATTCTTCTTTTGTGTTTCTGCACCTGCGGTTCCCACACAAGGTTGCAACATTGTTTGTCAACACTGTCTGCTCTCATTTTCTCGCACATTTGACCCTCTGATGTTCTGTGTACCTACACTCTGTCCTCCCCTTGTCTTGGTACGTGTGTGGTTTTGTGTGTGGTTTTGTGTGTGTGTGTGTGTGTGTGTGTGTGTGTGTGTGTGTGTGTGTGTGTGTGTGTGTGTGTGTGTGTGTGTGTGTGTGTGTGTGTGTGTGTGTGTGTGTGTGTGAGTGTGAGTGTGTCATACAGAACATCAATTTCCGCACTTCTATTAGCCCCTGGTCAAGTGGACCTGGACATCTTATATGTAATAGAAATGTGTAGGTGGGGTGTATGGTGTGTGTTCATTAAATATGTATTCTGATTAGGGCTGCAACAACTAATCGATTAAAATCGATTATAAAAATAGTTGGCGATTAATTTAGTCATCGATTCGTTGGATCTATGCTATGCGCATGCGCTGAGGCTAGGTTTTTAAAAAATTTTTTTTACCTTTATTTATAAACTGCAACATTTACAAACAGCTGAGAAACAATAATCAAAATAACAGGGTTGTAACGGTACGTGTATTTGTATCGAACCGTTTCGGTACGGGGGTTTCGGTTCGGTGCGCAGGTGTACCGAACGAGTTTCCACACGGACATATTAAGTAGCGTACTGCACGTTGTGTAAACAATGCTCAAAATGCCGGACATTTGAGGCATTTAAGAAACTCCGCCCTGACAGCTCCGCAAAAGAGGACATGCCCGGTGAAAAGAGGACGTATGGTCAGTCTATCGTAGCCCGTTAGCTGCTAGCATGCTAGCAAAAGAGGACATGTCCGGTGAAACCGATCGCTGTTAGCATGCTAGCAGCTACCGGGCTAGGATAGACTGACCATACGTCCTCTTTTCACCGGACATGTCCTCTTTTGCGGAGTTTCTTAAATGCCTCAAATGTCCGGCATTTTGAGTTAGGGTTGCGTGTATTTTCAATGTACGTTCAGGGTTAAGAAGGGGTTAAAAACAAAACAAATTGTGCGCGCAGCAGCATTGGTGAGGGAGGGGCAGAGACAGAGAGAGCGAGAGAGTTATGATAAACGCGCATGCGTCGCCAGGCTCTGCTTTTTATCCATAGATTTATCACATTTAAATTTTTATTATCTATAGCAGGGGTGTCAAAAGTGTGCATTTTTGTAACATTTTCCTTGTTTTATTTGGCAAGTTGAAAGAACATGGCGCCAGTATGCTGTTTTTTTTCAATAAAATACTGGAAAGGATAGAAATGTAGTTTGTCTCTTTTATCCGATTATTAATCGAAGTAATAATCGACAGATTAATCGATTATCAAATGAATCGTTAGTTGCAGCCCTAATTCTGATATATGTTCTTCACAGAAAATGAGCCAAAGTCAGTGAGTCTCAGTTTGAAAAATGTATTAATAGTATCATTTTTCTTTTAATAAAAAATGAACACGGGTCCCACCGACCCGAACACCACACAAGGGTTAATAGATGTCTGTGTGTGCTTGTCTCATTTCAGCTAGAAGAGGTGCGCGGTGTACCCGCCAACAGTGAAAAGGCCATCTCTGAGGCCACAGCTTGCAAGGAAGAGCTGGAGAAGCAGAAGGGGAAAGAGGAGGAAAAACTCAAAGAGGTGATGGAGAGTCTGAAGGAAGAGACCAGTGGCTTACAGCAGGACAAGGAAGTACGTGAAGAGGTCTTGTCCCCTAAACATTCAATCCATGCACGGCCTTAACCTCGCCTTTTTTTCTTTTTTTTTTGTCAGACCAAAGAGAAAGAGCTGATGGGGCTCAGCGTGGCCGTGAACGAGACGCGCTCTCGTAAGGATCTTGCCCAGTCGGAGCTGGACATCTACCTGAGCCGCCACAACACAGCCGTGACACAGCTCAACTCGGCCAAACAGACGCTCCAAACCACGTCGGACACGCTGCGGGAGCGCCGCGCTGCTATTAAAGAGCTGGAAGTCAACATTCCCGAGAGAGGGAAGGAGTTAAAGAAGGTCGTTTGACAGTTGTACTGCACACGTTGGCTCAGCAGCATCATTAACGGAAGAACCTTGTTGCTGCCCTCTGCAGGACGAGCAAGAGCTGGAGCAGCTGATGAAGATGGAAAATGAGACCCGGCAGACCGTGGGGGAGATGAGGCAGAAGGTGGATGAAGCCAAGAGCTCGCTGTCCTCCAAGCGCAGTCGAGGAAAGGTCCTGGATGCACTCATGCAGCAGACAAGGAGTGGCAGAATTCCTGGGATCCTCGGAAGACTGGTAGGGAAAAAATACTTTTAATAAGGATTTCTTGTCACTGATTTCATGTTAGCTGAGCGTCTTTTCACACAATCATTGCTCTGTCCCTAATAGTTGGCATGTAACTAGATCAGAGGTGTCAAACTCATTTTCATTGAGGGCCACATCGCAGTAACGGCTGCTTTCAGAGGGCTGCATTTTTTAAAATTAGTTTACATCATGCACGCAGGTAAAACACCTGTGATTAATCATGATTATTCGAAATGCATATGCATTTGATTATTAGATTTTTAAAAAAATCTATAACTTGCTTTAAAATCATAAATAAATGCGGCAAGCAGATATTTAACTTTTTGTTTTTATCTCACACAACTAGCTTTGCAATACAGTATGTAATAATATAATTTGTATGATCAGATAATAATAAAGTTTAAAATATTGCATTTTTTTTCTGTCAAAATTGAAAGAACGAATGCATTTCGCAAAAGAAAAAAAAAAGTATATATATATGTATGTGTATTTATATATGTATGTGTATTTATATATGTATGTGTATTTATATATATATATATATATATATATATATATATATATATATATATATATATATATGTATGTGTATTTATATATATATATATATATATATATATATATATATATATATATATATATATATATATATATATATATATATATATATATATATACACTACCGTTCAAAAGTTTGGGGTCACCCAAACAATTTAGTGGAATAGCCTTCATTTCTAAGAACAAGAATAGACTGTCGAGTTTCAGATGAAAGTTCTCTTTTTCTGGCCATTTTGAGCGTTTAATTGACCCCACAAATGTGATGCTCCAGAAACTCAATCTGCTCAAAGGAAGGTCAGTTTTGTAGCTTCTGTAACGAGCTAAAGTGTTTTCAGATGTGTGAACATGATTGCACAAGGGTTTTCTAATCATCAATTAGCCTTCTGAGCCAATGAGCAAACACATTGTACCATTAGAACACTGGAGTGATAGTTGCTGGAAATGGGCCTCTATACACCTATGTAGATATTGCACCAACATAAACACAACAGAACAAATACCCAGAACCTCTTGCAGCACTAACTCTTCCGGGACGCTACAATATACACCGCCCGCCCACCTCAACCTCCTCATGCTCTCTCAGGGAGAGCATGTCCCAAATTCCAAGCTGCTGTTTTGAGGCATGTTAAAAAAAAGAATGAACTATATGACTTCAATAATAAATATGGCAGTGCCATGTTGGCATTTTTTGCCATAACTTGAGTTGATTTATTTTGGAACACCTTGTTGCATTGTTTAATGCATCCAGCGGGGCATCACAACAACATTAGGCATAATAATGTGTTCATTCCACGACTGTATATATCGGTATCGCTTGATATCGGAATCGGTAATTAAAGAGTTGGACAATATCGGAATATCGGATATCTGCAAAAAAGCCATTATCGGACATCTCTAATTGAAACCCATTTTTTGCAGGCTTTCGCGGGCCGCATAGAATTATGTGGCGGGCCAAAACTGGCTTGAGTTTGACACATTTGAACTAGATGAAAATCTCACGCCACGGTATTAAGGCCACAGGACAGTTTTATTGCTGTATTGTCCAAAAAAGAGGACTTGGTAAAAATGGCGTAGTGTAAAATGAAGCCGCAGTAACGTTAAGGATAATTGAACACTGGCGTTCTAATCATATTTATTACTTCAAATAGGTACAATATCAAGTGGTCTAACATACTACTGGTATATCATGATTTTCTGTAGACGGCGCGGTGTGTGCTTTTTGTTTTGTTTTTGTTTTTGCATTTCCGCGCTCCTACATGAGAAGTTACGGCAAAAGGAAATAACTGCTCGTCTACTCACTCATTGGACTGGCAATGGACATGTTTTTCTCCTCGGATGTTAAAGTAAAGTCAAAATGTGGCCATACGTCTGATTTCTACTTTGCAGGAGGTCCTCCACACTGCACAGGGCTTCATGGGAGAAGTCATTTACTTCTCAAATCGGCCAACTTAATAGCAACAAAATACCTTGATTTTGACAATACCGTTACATCCCTTCCAGATAGTGATAATTCTCTCCATGCAGGGAGACCTCGGAGCCATAGATGAAAAGTACGACGTGGCCATTTCCTCCTGCTGTGGAGCTCTGGACCACATAGTGGTGGACACCATCGACACGGCTCAGAAATGTGTTGTATTC
The DNA here is from genome assembly GCF_033978785.1 of Entelurus aequoreus. Classification (NCBI taxonomy): domain Eukaryota; kingdom Metazoa; phylum Chordata; class Actinopteri; order Syngnathiformes; family Syngnathidae; genus Entelurus; species Entelurus aequoreus. Next base: position 4,379,041 of record NC_084740.1, read on the forward strand.
CTCAAAGAGCAGAACATCGGCATGGCGACTTTCATCGGTCTTGACAAGGTGAGTACCGCTGGCTTTTCGGACACAACTGCCAAGGTGGACCAAGCTTGATGGACCGACCTCTCCTGGCCTCAGATGACGGTGTGGGAGAGGAACATGGGACCAATCCGCACCCCTGAGGACAGCCCCCGTCTCTTTGACATGGTGAGGATGAACGACGAGAGCGTGCGTCCGGCGTTCTACTTTGCCTTGAGGGACACCCTGGTCGCCCAAGACATGGAGCAGGCAACAAGGATTGCCTTCCAGAGAGACCGGCGTTGGAGGGTGGTCACCCTCAAGGGGCAGATCATTGAGATGGCTGGTCGGTGTCATCCTGTTTCTCTTCCACACTTCCCACACTTCTTGTTTGGAGTTGGAGCTCATCTAGTGTCCTCACAGGAACCATGACTGGAGGAGGACGAACAATAAAGGGCCGGATGGGCTCTTCTCTCAACACAGAAGTCTCCCAGGAGGAGGTAAGTCAACTATCATCAAGGTTGAGGTCCACTGCTTTCTTCACATGCAGCCCCAGTGTTGACATCTATCAGTGGCCTGGTGGTTAGAGTGTCCGCCCTGAGATGAGTAGGTTGTGAGTTCAAACCCCGGCCGAGTCATACCAAAGACTATACAAATGGGAGCCATTACCTCCGTGCTTGTCACTCAGCATCAAGGGTTGGAATTGGGGGTTAAATCACCAAAAATTATTCCCGGGCGCGGCCACCGCTGCTGCCCACTGCTCCCCTCAGCTCCCAGGAGGTGAACAAGGGGATGGGTCAAATTTCACCACACCTGGTGTGTGTGTGTGACAATCATCGGTACTTTAACTTTAACTTAATCTCCTCTAAAAGCACTATTGTCTAAGTCTGAAATTTTTTACATCAAATTATGCTGACAATTTCTTTGAAAAACAAATGTGTTACCAAAAAGCGTGCATATAAAAATTCAATATGGAAAAATTTGCTGCTTCAAAAAGCAAGACTCACTTCCGGTCAATTAAGACTGAGGCAAGGGCTGGGCGATATGGCCTTTTTTTAATATCGCGATATTTTAAGGCCATATCGCGATACACCATATATATCTCAATATTTTGCCTTAGCCTTGAATGAACACTTGATTAGGGATGATACTCGAAACCGGTTTTCCCGGTTGTTTGATAAAAAAAATGAACCGAGTCCTCGGACTCGAATCCTTTTTTGAGAACTGGTACCCGTTATCGAGACCACTGTAGTAAAGAAAAAGAGTTGGTTCTTTATTCAAATCCCTCTGAACGAATCCCGTCCCGACCAGAAATGCTCCGTGTGACATCATAAGAAATGACGTCACGTAGCTCAGTCATTAGGCGCAGATAGGGAAAGCAGGAAAAAAATGGACGGGAAAAAGCGCTCCAAGGTGTAATAAAGTTCAAAACAAAAAGGTATAATCCAATGAATAACTTTACTGAGAAATTTGAGCAGGGTACAAACACATGAACACTCACAACCTGAAACATAGCAACCAGGCTAGCAACGCACCTCCTTTACGGCAGCTGTCGCAACGTTCTTAAAGCAACCGCAGCACATACATATATATACAACACATCTCCCTTTTTTAACTTTTGTTTTTCTTTCCTTGTAAACAAAACAAAATCACACTGTAGATGTGTTGTCTGTGTAATTATAAATAATGCAGACGAGGCGTGTTGGCTGAGTTCTTGACGTTTACTTTCACAGTGTGCTCATAACCTCATTCTTAGCTGCCGGGTGACGATATGCAACACTTTTTGGGGCTACCGCGCATGCTCGTCACTCCCGTTGCATGCTGGGTAGTGTTGTTGTTATATTCCCTAGCTCATAACATCTTTCCCCCTAATAAGAAATAATGTTAACTCAATAAAGTGTATTTCTTTTTTTAGCTTTAACTTTTCATTTTTTAGCATTGTAACCACATTTGCAAAGAACCTTTCTCTTCATAGAATTTTCTTTCAATAAAGAAATAAAGTGCAAAAATGTCAAAGCATCATAACAAACAGTTATGTCAAATAGCAGCAGAATTGCACTTTTTGGAGAGCTGTATTATTTTCAGTTTTGTGCCCAAGGGACTGATTTTATTTAACACTATATTATTATTTATACACCTATAGCAGGGGTGGGCAATTAATTTTTACCGGGGGCCGCATGAGCAACCCGAGCACTGCTGGAGGGCCACATCGACAATATTTCAATTAAATTTTGCTCAATATTATTTTTGATATATACCGTAAGATAAATAATAATAATAATAATAGTAATACTTCAACATAGTGTGTGTAACAGCATTCCATGACTAATATATATAAATTAACATTAATAATAAATGACAGTAAAATAAGCACACGTATGACTGAGGAGTCATAGTGTAACTTTGTGTGGTGTTTTAGAGTTGTCCGACTTTTTGTGTGGCCTTAAACGCACCAGTGGTTTAGTGCTATGCGTGTTGGTGACAGATGACAAGTTGCTTTTGGCCTGGTTTGTACGGCAGAAAATGACTAGTTTTTCGAGATAGAATTGTTTTACTCATGTTTTTGGTGTGGTTATGTCCGAATATAAACAGTTTTGTTCAATAAAGTGATCGATATAATTCCTGTCCTCGAAGCATCTCGATAGACGTTACAATAATTGAACGGTGTTCAATTGAACGGTGTTGACGAACACCGTTAGTGCCGCTTGTTGTCACTGTCACTCAAAGTTGCATTGCAAAATTACATAGAATAAATATGTTTATTTTGTTTATAATTCAGATGGGATTTGATTTGGTGCGCGGCATATACTTGCTGCGCGCAGCGGACGCTTGAGCAGTGCGCAATTGCGCAGGCACGCACCTTAGGTGAGGGGACGTTGCTTTGCAGTTCATGTGTTGTTGAAAACACGGCATTCCTCATCAACTTTTCTCTTTTTGGCGTCTCGGGTGTAAACCGTGCATCACTTGTCGCTGCATGTGCACCTTCACTCGCAGGTTACACACGGACACACGCCCATAAATAATACTTTTCAAAATAAAAGCAGCACAGTTGTATTGCGCGCAGGACATAGATGTTTTTTCAACTTTATTTTGTAATTGCAGTTGTTCACATTCACTCACAATCACGCACACGTCCACACGGAAGTAATACAAACAAAAGCAGCACCGTTGTATTGCACACTCGACATAGATACTTTTTAAAATTTATTTTGTAATTTATAATTGGCCTCACGCGGGCCGGACAGGGACGCACAAAGGGCCGGATGCGGCCCGCGGGCCGCAGAATGCCCAGGTCTGACCTATAGTGATCACAGAGACGGCTTGTTTTAGTGTTACTGTATATTTGTTTTATTGAAAAATATACTAATATACTTTGGTTAACAACAGTCATATCGTGGTGTGCAATACGGAGGTTAGTGGGGTTTTATTTGTTGTATTTTATCTTCTATGTATACTTATCAGTGAACAATGTGTAGTGTTTATTATAAACACAAACTCAACAACTCAACACAATAAAAGCACAATCTGTGAGATTGATAACTACAGTTGGAATGTGGGAAGACACGGGCAATATCCAAAAGTCTTTCTGGAATCTACAAACCCCGTTTCCATATGAGTTGGGAAATTGTGTTAGATGTAAATATAAACGGAATACAATGATTTGCAAATCCTTTTCAACCCATATTCAGTTGAATGCACTACAAAGACAACATATTTGATGTTCAAACTCAAACTTTTTTTTTTTTTTTTTGCAAATAATAATTAACTTAGAATTTCATGGCTGCAACACGTGCCAAAGTAGTTGGGAAAGGGCATGTTCACCACTGTGTTACATGTCCTTTTCTTTTAACAACACTCAGTAAACGATTGGGAACTGAGGAAACGAATTGTGGAAGCTTTGAAAGTGGAATTCTTTCCCATTCTTGTTTTATGTAGAGCTTCAGTCGTTCAACAGTCCGGGGGTCTCCGCTGTCGTATTTTAGGCTTCATTATGCGCCACACATTTTCGATGGGAGACAGGTCTGGACTGCAGGCGGGCCAGGAAAGTACCCGCACTCTTTTTTTACGAAGCCACGTTGATGTAACACGTGCTGAATGTGGCTTGGCATTGTCTTGCTGAAATAAGCAGGGGCGTCCATGAAAAAGACGGCGCTTAGATGGCAGCATATGTTGTTCCAAAACCTGTATGTACCTTTCAGCATTAATGGTGCCTTCACAGATGTGTAAGTTACCCATGCCTTGGGCACTAATACACCCCCATACCATCACACATGCTGGCTTTTGAACTTTGCGTCGATAACAGTCTGGATGGTTCGCTTCCCCTTTGGTCCGGATGACACGATGTCGAATATTTCCAAAAACAATTTGAAATGTGGACTCGTCAGACCACAGAACACTTTTCCACTTTGCATGAGTCCATCTTAGATGATCTCGGGCCCAGAGAAGCCGGCGGCGTTTCTGGGTGTTGTTGATAAATGGCTTTCGCTTTGCATAGTAGAGTTTTAACTTGCACTTACAGATGTAGCGACGAACTGTAGTTACTGACAGTGGTTTTCTGAAGTGTTCTTGAGCCCATGTGGTGATATCCTTTAGAGATTGATGTCGGTTTTTGATACAGGGCCGTCTGAGGGATCGAAGGTCACGGTCATTCAATGTTGGTTTCCGGCCATGCCGCTTACGTGGAGTGATTTCTCCAGATTCTCTGAATCTTTTGATGATATTATGGAGCGTAGATGTTGAAATCCCTACATTTCTTGCAATTGCACTTTCAGAAACGTTGTTCTTAAACTGTTTGACTATTTGCTCACGCATTTGTGGACAAAGTGGTGACCCTCGCCCCATCCTTTCTTGTGAAAGACTGAGCATTTTTTGGGAAGCTGTTTTTATACCCAATCATGGCACCCACCTGTTCCCAATTAGCCTGCACACCTGTGGGATGTTCCAAATAAGTCTTTGATGAGCATTCCTCAACTTTATCAGTATTTATTGCCACCTTTCCCAACTTCTTTGTCACGTGTTGCTGGCATCAAATTCTAAAGTTAATGATTATTTGCAAAACAAAAAATGTTTATCAGTTTGAACATCAAATATGTTGTCTTTGTAGCATATTCAACTGAATATGGCTTGAAAATTATTTGCAAATCATTGTATTACGTTTATATTTACATCTAACACAATTTCCCAACTCATATGGAAACAGGGTTTGTAGAAGAGTTGGCCGGTCTGCAGTCTCTGATGATGTGTGTGTGTGTGTGTGTGTGTGTGTGTGTGTGTGTGTGTGTGTGTGTGTGCAGCTTGACTGCATGGAGCGCAAGCTGAACGAGAAGGCGTCAAAGCTGCAGGGCTGCCAAGAGAGGAAGATGCAGCTGGAGGAGAACGTCCAGCGCCTGCGCTCTCAGCTCCGCGACATGAAGAACACGCTGGAGAAATACTCCAACAGCATGACCGTACGCACCGCCTCATCTCGATCCTTCTGACCAATCACCACAGCAGGCGGTGTGGCCTCCAACTGCTCTCGCTCTTTCTGCCTTGCAGAGTCTGGCTGACCAGGAGAGCCACTTAAAGGTCCAGATGAAGGAACTGGAGGCCAACGTGCTGGCTGCTGCCCCAGACAAGACCAAACGGAAACAGATGGAGAAGAGCCTGGAGGCCTTCAAGAAAGGTGGAATTAACTACAACACTTGACTTTGTCAATTCTACAACAACATCAACGTTTCCTGCCGCTTCCAGACTTTGAAGCAGCTTCCAACAAAGCTGCCAAGGTGGAAAACGAGGTGAAGAGGCTCCACAACCTCATCGTGGACATCAACAGCCACAAGCTGAAAGCTCAACAGGACAAGCTGGACAACATCAACAAAGCTCTGGATGAATGCTCGTCCTCCATCACCAAGGCTCAAGTCGCCATCAAGACTGCAGACCGGTGAGCACAAAACAACTCGTGACCCGAGTGTGTGCGCTGTGTGTAATGTGTGTGTAATGTCTGTGTGTGTCTGTGTATGTAACGTGTGTCTGTGTGTGCGTGTATGTAACGTGTGTGTGTATGTAACGTGTGTGTGTGTGGGTGTAACGTGTGTGTGTCTGTGTATGTAATGTGTGTGTGTGTCTGTGTATGTAACGTGTGTGTCTGTGTGTGTAACGTGTGTGTCTGTGTGTGTGTGTAACGTGTGTCTGTGTATGTAACGTGTGTGTGTCTGTGTGTGTAACGTGTGTCTGTGTATGTAACGTGTGTGTGTCTGTGTGTGTATGTAACGTGTGTGTGTCTGTGTGTGTAACGTGTGTCTGTGTATGTAACGTGTGTGTGTCTGTGTGTGTATGTAACGTGTGTGTGTGTGTGTGTGTGTGTATGTAACGTGTGTGTGTCTGTGTGTGTATGTAACGTGTGTGTGTGTGTGTGTGTGTATGTAACGTGTGTGTGTCTGTGGGTGTAACGTGTGTGTAACGTGTGTCTGTGTATGTAACGTGTGTGTGTGTCTGTGTATGTAACGTGTGTGTAACGTGTGTGTATGTAATGTGTGTGTGTATGTAAAGTGTGTGTGTGCGTGTATGTAACGTGTGCGTGTACGTGTGTGTGTGTGGGTGTAACGTGTGTGTAACGTGTGTGTGTCTGTGTATGTAATGTGTGTGTGTGTGTCTGTGTATGTAACGTGTGTGTCTGTGTGTGTAACGTGTGTGTCTGTTTGTGTGTGTAACGTGTGTCTGTGTATGTAACGTGTGTGTGTCTGTGTGTGTAACGTGTGTCTGTGTATGTAACGTGTGTGTGTCTGTGTGTGTATGTAACGTGTGTGTGTCTGTGTGTGTAACGTGTGTCTGTGTATGTAACGTGTGTGTGTGTCTGTGTGTGTATGTAACGTGTGTGTGTGTGTGTATGTGTATGTAACGTGTGTGTGTCTGTGGGTGTAACGTGTGTGTAACGTGTGTCTGTGTATGTAACGTGTGTGTGTGTCTGTGTATGTAACGTGTGTGTAACGTGTGTGTATGTAATGTGTGTGTGTATGTAACGTGTGTGTGTGTGTGTGTATGTAACGTGTGTGTGTGTGTATGTAACGTGTGTGTGTCTGTGGGTGTCTGTGTATGTAACGTGCGTGTCTGTGTGTGTCACGTGTGTGTCACGTGTGTGTCTGTGTTTAACCTGTGGGTGTGTATGTAACCTGTGTCTCTGTGTTACGTGTGTGTCTGTGTGTGTAACGTGTGTGTCTGTGTGTGTAACGTGTGTGTCTGTGTATGTACCGTATGTGTATGTGTACGTGTGTCTGTGTGTGTAATGTGTGTGTATGTAACCTGTGTCTGTGTGTATGTAACCTGTGTGTCACGTGTGTGTCTGTGTATGTAACGTGTGTGTCTGTGTAATGTGTGTGTTTGTATGTAATGTGTTTCTCTGTGTGTGTAACGTGTCTCTATGTGTGTCACGTGTGTCTGTGTATGTAACGTGTGTCTCTGTGTGTGTAATGTGTGTGCAACATGTGTGTCTGTGTATGTAACGTGTGTGTCTGTGTAACGTGTGTGTTTGTATGTAATGTGTTTCTCTGTGTGTGTAACGTGTCTCTATGTGTGTCACGTGTGTCTGTGTATATAGCGTGTGTCTTTGTGTATGTAACGTGTGTCTCTGTGTGTGTAATGTGTGTGTAACGTGTGTGTCTGTGTATGTAACGTGTGTGTCTGTGTATGTAACGTGTGTGTAACGTGTGTCTGTGTGTGTAACGTGTGTCTCTGTGTATGTAAAGTGTGTCTCTGTGTATGTAACGTGGGTCTCTGAGTGTAATGTGTGTGTCTGTGTATGTAACGTGGGTCTCTGAGTGTAATGTGTGTGTCTGTGTATGTAACGTGTGTGTAACGTGTGTCTGTGTGTGTAACCTGTGTGTCTGTGTGTGTAACATGTGTGTAACATGTGTGTCTGTAACCTGTGTCTCTGTGTGTAACGTGTGTGTCTGTGTGTGTCTGTGTGTGAAGTGAATTATATTTATATAGCGCTTTTCTCTAGTGACTCAAAGCACTTTGCATAGTGCTATACAGTATATACTATACACATTACATACATAGTGTCTGTGTGTGTAACGTGTGTGTGTGTGTAATGTGTAATGTGTGTGTGCGTGCAGCAACCTGAAGAAGTGTGAGGAGAGTGTGAGTCGTGTGCAGGCTGAGCTGGAGAGCAATGAGAAGTCTTTAGGGGACTTCACAGAACACCTGACTAAACTGGAGGACCAGGCAGGAGAGATCATGAAGGACTGTCAAGAGGCCGAGGTCAGCACTTTTCTTCTGTCTGCTAAAATAAGTGTGTCACTACTGATGTGTAATCATCTTTTCTTTTTATACCTTTTTACCAACCTGGCATTTTTTGTCATTGGGGTTAGAGTGTGAGATTTTTTCTTGCATAAAACTTCTGGGTAATAGTACTAATCCTAGGCAATAAGTCCTTCAATGTATTTGATGTAAGTTATGTTTGTTTTTTGTACATTTAATGGGTCAAAATTCCCCAAAATTGTATTTGATTCGTTTAAGACTGAAGTAGTTTTACAAGACTGACTTGTTTCAAATGGAAAAAATAAGAATACATGATATGTTTTGTTTTTGGGGGAAACTGCAATTTTTCTCGTTAGGTACAGTCGCGATCAAAAGTGTACATACACGTGTAAAGAACATCATGTCATGGCTGTCTTGAGTTTACAATCATTTCTACAACTCTTGTTTTTTTGTGATGTAGTGATTGGAGCACATACTTGTTGCACACAAAAAACATTCATGAAGTTTGCTTCTTTTATGAATTTATTATGGCTCTACTGAAAATGTGAGCAATCAAAAGTATACATACAGCAATGTTAATATTTGCTTACATGTCCCTTGGCAAGTTGACCTGCAATAAGCCACTTTTGGTAGCCATCCACAAGCTTCTGCTTGACCACTTGACCACTCCTCTTGACTAAATTGGTGCAGTTCAGCAAAATTTGACATGGACTTGTTTCTTCAGCATTGTCCACACGTTTAAGTCAGGACTTTGGGAAGGCCATTCTAAAACCTTCATTCTAGCCTGATTTAGCCATTCCTTTACCACTTTTGAGGTGTGTTTGGGATCATTGTCCTGTTGGAACACCCAACTGCGCCCAAGACCCAACCTCCGGGCTGATGATTTGAGCTTGTCCTGAAGAATTTGGAGGTAATCCTCCTTTTTCATTGTCCCATTTAAAGCAGCAGTTCCATTGGCAGCAAAACAGGCCCAGAGCATAATACTACCACCACCATGCTTGACTGTGGGCATGATGTTCCTGGGATTAAAGGCCTCACCTTTTCTCCTCCAAACATATTGCTGGGTATTGTGGCCAAGCAGCTCCATTTTTGTTTCATCTGACATCACATGGACAAAGATAAGACCTTCTGGAGGAAAGTTCTGTGGTCAGATGAAACAAAAATGGAGCTGTTTGGCCACAATACCCAGCAATATGTTTGGTGGAACAGGGGTTAGTGCACGTGCCTCACAATACAAAGGTCCTGAGTTCAATCCCGGGCTCGGGATCTTCCTGTGTGGAGTTTGCATGTTCTCCCCGTGACTGCGTGGGTTCCCTCCGGGTACTCCGGCTTCCTCTCACCTCCAAAGACATGCACCTGGGGATAGGCCCCTCCCACCTCCAAAGACATGCACCTGGGGATAGGCCCCTCCCACCTCCAAAGACATGCACCTGGGGATAGGTTGATTGGCAACACTAAATGGTCCCTAGTGTGTGAATGTTGTCTATTTGTGTTGGTCCTGTGATGAGGTGGCCACTTGTCCAGGGTGTACCCCGCCATTTCGCCCGAATGCAGCTGGGATAGGCTCCAGCACCCCCCGTCACCCCAAAAGGGACAAGCGGTAGAAAATGGATGGATGGACTAGTTACAGTGGAAGCTCGATTTACAAACATAAGGGTTCTTAAATAGAAACGTTTGTATATTGAAGCAAATTACAAACCATGTAAACATGAACAATGGGTTCCAGCTTTGACAAAAGTCCATATTTTAGTAAAGTTGTGTAACAAGGGGTGATGGATCAACTTTCTATTTCATAACAAAAGCATAAAAAAACAACGAGCTGAATTGTCTTCATTTGCAGCCGCCGAGCCGACACGCACACTTACTGTCACTAGCCCTGTGGTGCGCCAAAGTGTGAAAGCACGACGTTTCTTAATTTTAACAGTGAGGTTGCTACAATGATTTAAAAATGATCAAATCCCAGTGTTTCCCATAAACTGCCAAGATACCTGTGGCGGTGGGGGCGTGGCTATGAGCGTGGTCACCATGTCATCATCGAGTAATTTGCATAATTTACTACAATGATATGATTTTCTCTAAAAAGGCTAAAAAAATGTATACTTACTAATTAATAATAACAGTTTTGTTTTAAACGTCCATCCATCCATCCATCCATCCATCCATTTTACAATATAATTACAAAACTTTATGTACATATTTATATACAGATTTGAACAATAAGTTATTCACTGAAATATATTTATTAATTGTGGTTCTTACAAAAAATATATCTTATAAAATATAAAAGCTAAAATGTCTCAAAGCTCTGCCCCTTTAATTAGTGCATACTAAATCATTTAACTTTAGCCTACTACTACAACCATATTATTTACCAGCAACATAAAGTGAAACAGAGGCAGAGGTGTCCTGCCACAGTCAGTAACAAATAAACAGAAAACAGTAGTGGTGGTAGATAGACACAGAGCTTCATCAAACATCTGATCCACTGAACAAAGAGCTCCAAAAATCTTGAACTTTAGACTGCCATCAGTTTTACTCCCTACACTTAACCATGTGTTTCCTACTGCCTGCAGACTTTGCACCCTTTGTTATATACACATGTTGTGTTTCTAATATAAATACATTTAATAAAGTCAAATACAAATAAGGCAACAAGGAACTATCCTACACTTCTCTTTTGTAAAGTAAATCTGAACAGCCGATATGGGCATCTACATCAACTATATGATTTGCCTGAGAAGCTGAAGAGGACCAAAAAAAAAAAAAAAATTTTTTTTTAAAATTTTTTAATTTTTATTTTGTTTATTTTATTTTTTTTAAATTTTTTTTAATTTGTGGCGGACGTAATTCTTTCGTGGCGGGCCGCCACAAATAAATGAATGTGTGAGAAACCCTGAATCCACTTTGCCTTCTTGGCAAAGCGGTGTCAAAAACGCTGTGGATACTTCCTGAATGCTTCAAACCACACACGGCTTGTCCATTGCTTCCTGTGGACAAGAAATTTTTTTGAAAAAATGCCATAAAAAACAAACACTTAAAAGCACACAAAGTAGCGCTTAGCCAGGCACAAAATGGCTTCGCTGCAGGCACACAATGGTGGATGAAACGTTAAACTGGGACAGATTTTTATTGGGTCTGTGGTTTATACAATGAGGTTTTCCGGTCATTGTATTTTTTTGAAGCAAACAATAACCACTGAGATGAACACCACTGTCAGGTGAAGACATGCTAATTAGACTTGAGGGTGTGCTAAAGGAGCTCCTTGTTGTGCAGGCTGCGCTCCCTGAGGTGCAGGAGCAGTACCAGGCGGTGGTGAAGGAGATCAAGGTCCTCCAGCAGCAGGAGCACGCCCTGCAGCAGGAGTCGCTGAGCGTACGACTGCGCGTGGAGCAGATGGAGGCCGCCATCGGCGAACACAAAAACAAGATGAAACACTGGCAGAAGGAGGTGAGCTTCATCTTGGGTCAGTCCTGTTCACTGAGGGCCACACCTCCGAGGGCCCCTTGTAACATGAATATACATGTATAAGGTCATAATATTACACAACTGCCTATGCATTTGATTGTTTTTTTTTTGCGTTAAAACAATCTGTAGGCTTGCAGCTCAGTCGCCATAATTTTATCGCAGAATTTAGGGTGGTTTATTTTTACAGCACATTAATGTTCATGGAAAAACTACCTTTGATGTTTTTTTAAACAGTAAAATTCTGGCAACTTTTTTTTTTTAACGCAAAATCAATCTTCATTTTTATAATGTACACTTTAATGGATAACTTGCTTTGAAATCATAAGTCAATTATATATTTATTTTGATTTAAAAATGTTTTTTTAATGTACAGTACAGGCCAAAAGTTTGGACACACCTTCTCATTCAATGTGTTTTCTTTATTTTCATGACTATTTACATTGTAGATTGTCACATCAAAACTATGAATGAACACATGTGGAGTTATGTACTTGACAACACAAAAGGTGAAATAACTGAAAACATGTTTTTTATATTCTAGTTTCTTCAAAATAGCCACCCTTTGCTCTGATTACTGCTTTGCACACTCTTGGCATTCTCTCGATGAGCTTCAAGAGGTCGTCACCTGAAATGGTTTTCACTTCACAGGTGTGCTTGAAGCTCATGGAGAGAATGCCAAGAGTGTGCTAAGCAGTAATCAGAACAAAGGGTGGCTATTTTGAAGAAACTAGAATATAAAACATGTTTTCAGTTATTTCACATTTTTTTGTCAAGTACATAACTCCTCATGTGTTCATTCATAGTTTTGATGTGACAATCTACAATGTAAATAGTCATGAAAATAAAGAAAATAGAGATGTCTGATAATGGCTTTTTTGCCGATATTCCGATATTGTCCAACTCTTAATTACCGATACCGATATCTACCGATATATACAGTGGTGGAATGAACACATTATTACGCCTAATTTTGTTGTGATGCCCCGCTGGATGCATTAAACAATGTAACAAGGTTTTCCAAGATAAATCAACTCAAGTTATGGCAAAAAATGCCAACATGGCACTGCCATATTTATTATTGAAGTCACAAAGTGCATTATTTTTTTTAACACGCCTCAAAACAGCAGCTTGGAATTTTGGACATGCTCTCCCTGAGAGAGCATGAGGAGGTTGAGGGGAGCGGGGTTGGGGGGGTCGGGGGTAGCGGGGGGTGTATATTGTAGCATCCCGGAAGAGTTAGTGCTGCAAGGGGTTCTGGGTATTTGTTCTGTTGTGTTTATGTTGTGTTACGGTGCGGATGTTCTCCCGAAATGTGTTTGTCATTCTTGTTTGGTGTGGGTTCACAGTGTGGCGCATATTGGTAACAGTGTTAAACTTGTTTAAATGGTCCCCCTCAGTGTGACCTGTATGGCTGTTGACCAAGTATGCCTTACATTCACTTGTGTGTGTGAAAAGCCGTAGATATTATGTGATTGGGCCGGCACGCAAAGTCTCCCTACGTCCGTGTACACAGCGGCGTTTTAAAAAGTCATGAATTTTACTTTTTGAAACCTAAACCGATAATTTCCGATATTACATTTTAAAGCATTTATCGGCCGATAATATCGGCAGTCCGATATTATCGGGCATCCCTAATAATAATATAATATTGTTACAATATTGATGATATTAAATAAAAATATAATACAAATGTTTTTTGTCACAATGGAAAAAGGGAATACATTTAGTAATAATAGATTAAGTAATAATCCACATAAAATGATGTGGTGGTATCCGGTCAACACTGGAACTCTGCCATGAATCTGGTCCACTCCTCCTGGATATGTGCCCGTCATAGTCTCATCCAATGCAAAGTAATCCATAAAAAAATAAATTTTTGATATTTGCCGCCTCAGGAAATGACGTTTTGGATGTTTCTGATCGGCTAAAATGGTCTTAAGTCCTAGGCTACAGCGCCCCCAGTATTTTGGCATGTGTATGACATTCATTGTATGCGTTTGCTTGGGGACAGAGATAGTTTTTTTAAATGCTGGAGATCCTGTTAAGACCTTAGTTTAGGCCAGGGGTGTCCAAAGTGCGGCCCAGGGGCCATTTGCGGCCCGCAGCTAATTGTTTACCGGCCCGCCACACATTCTGGGAATACTATTATAAAAATAAAAAAGAACATTAAAAAAAGTGGAATGAGGTGAAATCTAACGAGAAAAAGTTGCAATGTTGACACAAAAGCTGCCATGCAGGCTGTTTTTTTTTCTTTTGTCTTTCTTTATTTTTCAGTTTTTGCCATTTCTCAAAAAAAAAAAAGTAATGACAAAAAATCCATGATATAATGAATTATTTTCAGGGCTCCAATTACTTCAAATATTTCACTTTAAAATGTTTTATGTGGTAAATATTGCATATATTGTGTAGTAGCCATATAAAAACATCAAAGTTTTCTTTGACAAAAGCGCATAAAACAAACAAAATAATAGTTCCAGCATAAAATGGACAGATATATCTGAAGTTGATCTCGTAACTTAAGTGTTGAAAGTAAAAGAAAAACCTAATAAAAATGTATCACTTTATGAGTGGGGCACCTTTTGGATCCCAAATATATTTAGTGGTTTTTTATTTATCTTTTCACTGTGATGACTCAAAAATATGAAAGAATTAAAATCAATGGTGTCCTGCATTATTGATCTTTTAGGGCTCTAATGACTAAATACTGCATATTTCAGTTTTACTATAAAAAAAACTAAGTTGTTTTTGACAGAAAAGCCATAAAACATTTTTTTTAATTTGTATTACTTTATATCAACTTGAAGTTGATATAGAGATTTACTGTAAGCGTTAAATAATTAAAAAATAATAATAATCTGACTCATTTAAAAAAATTTAATGACTGAGACCCTTTATGGTCCCCGGGACCCCTAAAGGTAAAATAAATAAAAAATCCATATATTTTGTTATGGTTTGAAAATGAAAAATATCAAAATGGCCCCCACATGCTTTAATTTTTCCCTGTGCGGCCCTCAGTGGAAAAAGTTTGGACACCCCTGGTTTAGGCAGTGGCTCTTTGTTGCTAAGGTGTGACATGTGACCACCGTTCTCTTGGTCCGCAGGCTTCCAAGCTGTCCTTTCACGCCATCGAGGGCCAACCTGAGGAAGAACTCCCTGCTCTCACAGCCGAGCAGCTGGATGCCATCTCGGACCCCAACGTCATCGCCAACAAGATGCTCACCTTGGAGACGCAGTGTGCTCACATGAAGCCCAACCTGGGCGCCATCGCCGAGTACAAGAAGAAGGTACGACGATAAGGTCGCCATGGTCTTCAGCCACATGAACATGTGACTAGGGATCATGCTCGAAACCGGTTTTCCCGGTTGTTCGATAAGAAAAGAACAGAGTCCTCGGACTCGAATCCCTTTTTGAGAACCGGTACCCGTTATCGAGACCACTATAGTAAAGAAAAAGAGTTGGTTCTTTATTCGAATCCCTGGTAACAAATCCCAAATGGGCAATGTTATGCCCATTTGATTGTAGACTCTTACTGACACCTTGTGGCGATATGAAAATACTACGCGTCATTAGTTTGGGCACTTCCGGGTTGAGACAATTGAGAAGTAGACAAGTTGTGTTAGCTCTTACAAGCCTTGGAAAAGATAAGTCTGTAAGTAAACTGTTTAACTTGTTTATGTAACTCAATATTAAGGTGGAAAGTGGTTACATTTAAAACTAAGATGTTTATTGAAAAACGATTTTTGTGCACTGTTTCAATGGATGATTTGAGGACTTAAAATGGCTGCCAGTCGTGTATTTCCACCATCGAAATAGTTTCAACACTCAGAAGTATTTGTTTGATGATAGTACTGTATATTTGTGTGAAGCTAATATTTACATATTGTGTATTAAATTTGAGTATGTTAATTGAATCACATAGCTTATACATTTGTCACTGTGTGTATTTCAGTTTAAAAAAATAACAGTCCAGTGCAAGACAAAAGTAAATATAGGAAAAGACAAAGCAAGATCAACAACAATAAAGAGCCTAAATGGATTAATCTGCTTTGGAACTTTATTAGACGTCTTGGATTGTTTGTTAGCTGTCTGCCTGTGTGTGTAGTTAGTATGTTCCAATAGCAAATACAAATACAAAAGTCAGCTCTCAAATTTTTAAATAAATCATTTCACACTTTGAACTGGACACCAAATCTGTTATCTGTTTCTTTGTCAGTTAGTGAAGACCAAGTCTTTAAAATATTTTCTTGGATTTTCAAATTCTATTTGAGTTTTGTCTCTCTTAGAATTAAAAATGTCGAGCAAAGCGAGACCAGCTTGCTAGTAAATAAATAAAATTTAAAAAATGGAGGCAGCTCACTGGTAAGTGCTGCTATTTCAGCTATTTTTAGAACAGGCCAGCGGGCTACTCATCTGGGGCCGTACTTATCAAGCTTCTTAGAATTACTCCTAAGAAGTCTGCTAAGAGTTGACTTAAGAGTAAATAAATTCTTCGCTGAAAGCTGCACTTAAAAGTTAGTTATCAAGCGTCTTACTCACACTTTCAGCGAAGTGTAGGACTGAATCTTAAGTGTCACACTCAGAGCTGAATTACGACATTACTATGTGCCGTAAACGCAATTTTAGGTGACGTCATTTCTGTGTCCATAGAAATGACCAATCACGGAAGGGAATCCGTTGTCTAAGAATAAAGAAATATCTTGGAAATATTTAAGTGGACAATGGGAGTGTATATTTTGACAATAAACTACAAAATAATACAAAACAAACTAGTCCCCGCCGGCACTCACGCTACCGCTCCCTCTCTTCTCTCGCCCACACACTCACTGACGTCACTCACCTCACGGCCACACACATACGCTACTCTCATAACATTTTCTTTCCAATTCATTAATTAGGCAACTAATTTGAAACTGGTGTGGGTGGCTCTATATATACTAGCCCACTGCAGCCACATGCAGAAATCAACATGGAATCGAAAAGTATTAAATCTGTGACAAAAATAATACCCGCTCTGTCTAAACGATACCGTTTGATCAGCTGCTCGTCATCAAAAAAAACCAAAACATTGTTCCGTTCCCTGAACGTTAGCGCACGTCTCTCTCGCCTCAGTGCCATCCCCTGCTGGCAACTCCTAACCACTTAAGACACCTCTGAAGGTCTCTTAAATATCGTGGAGAGTAGGAGTGATTCTTAGACTTAAGAACGTTGATAAAAAGCTTTTATTCTTAAGTTTGAGAGTAGGACTACATTTCGCAAATTCTCAGGACTTAAGTGTAAAATGGCACTCTAAGAAGCTTGATAAGTACGGCCCCTGGTACTTACGGGCTACCTGGTGCCCGCGGGCACCGCGTTGGTGACCCCTGCTGTATATATTTGTTTTTCTGAAAAATCCCACTTAATATACTTTGGGTAACAGTCAATATTTTTTTTTTTTTTTTTTTTTTAGGGGAGTAACAGTCAATATTTATTTATTTATTTGTTTTTGTTTTTTTCTCATGAAATAAAAGTGAGCTTTTGTTAAACCAAATATTGTTGTTTTCCATATACAACAACCTATCTGGACTCGATAAGAGAATCGATAAGGAATCGGTTGGATAAGAGGATTCGATAATAGGCTCGAACTCGATCATTTCTTACCAAACATCATCCCTACATGTGACTGGTGTGCAGGAGGAGCAGTACTTGGAGCGCGTGGGCCAGCTGAGTAAGATCACCACGGAGCGGGACCAGTTCAAACAAGGCTACGAGGACCTCCGCAAGCAACGCCTCAACGAGTTCATGACGGGCTTCAACATGATCACCAACAAGTTGAAGGAGAACTACCAGATGCTCACACTGGGGGGCGACGCGGAGCTGGAGCTGGTGGACAGCCTGGACCCCTTCTCTGAGGGCATCATGTTCAGGTGTGACCGTGTGCGTGGCTCGGGCTCCCACCAGTGTCCTCATGCTCGATGTTCCTCTGCAGTGTGCGACCTCCAAAGAAGAGCTGGAAGAAGATCTTCAACCTCTCCGGGGGAGAGAAGACCCTCAGCTCGCTGGCGCTGGTGTTTGCTCTGCACCACTACAAGCCCACGCCGCTCTACTTCATGGACGAGATCGACGCCGCGCTGGATTTCAAGAACGTCTCCATCGTGGCCTGTTACATTTACGTGAGTACTGCCGTCACTGCCAACATCACGTCGGAGCCGGTAGACCAGGGGTCACCAAAGCGGTGCCCGCGGGCACCAGGTAGCCCGTAAGGACCAGATGAGTAGCCCGCTGGCCTGTTCTAAAAATAGCTCAAATAGCAGCACTTACCAGTGAGCTGCCTCTATTTTTTAAATGTTATTTATTTACTAGCAAGCTGGTCTCGCTTTGCCTGACATTTTTAATTCTAAGAGAGACAAAACTCAAATAGAATTTGAAAATCCAAGAAAATATTTTAAAGACTTGGTCTTCACTTGTTTGAATAAATTCATTAATTTTTTTACTTTGCTTCTTATAACTTTCAGAAAGACAATTTTAGAGAAAAAATACAACCTTAAAAATGATTTTAGGATTTTTAAACACATATACCTTTTTACCTTTTAAATTCCTTCCTCTTCTTTCCTGACAATTTAAATCAATATTCAAGTAATTTTTTTTTTTTATTCTAAAGAATAATAAATACATTTTAATTTAATTCTTCATTTTATTTTAGCTTCTGTTTTTTCAACGAAGAATATTTGTGAAATATTTCTTCAAACTTATTATGATTAAAATAAAACAAAATTATTCTGACAAATCTAGAAAATCTGTAGAATCATATTTGAATCTTATTTCAAAGTATTTTGAAATTCTTTTAAAATTTTTGTTCTGGAAAATCTAGAAGAAAATGATTTGTCTTTGTTAGAAATATAGCTTGGTCCAATTTGTTATATATTCTAACAAAGTGTAGATTGGATTTTAACCTATTTAAAACATGTCATCAAAATACTAAAATTAATCTTAATCAGGAAAAATTACTAATGATGTTCCATAAATTCTTTTTTTAATTTTTTCAAAAAGATTCAAATTAGCTAGTTTTTCTCTTCTTTTTTTCAGTTGAATTTTGAATTTTAAAGAGTCGAAATTGAAGATAAACTATGTTTCAAAATTTAATTGTCATTTTTTTCGTGTTTTCTCCTCTTTTAAACCGTTCAATTAAGTGTGAATATCATTAATTATTAATAATAACTTAGAGTTAAAGGTAAATTGAGCAAATTGGCTATTTCTGGCAATTTATTTAAGTGTGTATCAAACTGGTAGCCCTTCACATTAATCACTACCCAAGAAGTAGCTCTTGCTTTCAAAAAGGTTGGTGACCCCTGCGGTAGACCATCTCCACTTCTCTGCACACAGGAGCAGACCAAGAACGCTCAGTTCATCATCATCTCGCTAAGGAACAACATGTTTGAGATCGCCGATCGCCTCATAGGTATCTACAAAACTCACAACACCACTAAGAGTGTGGGCATCAACCCCAAGACAATCGTGTTCCAAGAGCACGGAGCCACCACGGCTTAGATCTTCTGCTTGTGTCCGACACCTTCTTTTATCGTTGTAAATATGTCCTGTGCTGCTCTTCTATTCTTTATTCAATAAAATACTGTACTTCATCTTGTTATATTACAAACTAGAACGGTAGACGGCATACTTTAAAGAGGGTGGCTCGTGACCCAATCTGTGAGTTTTAGGTATAACTGTACACAATGAGGTACAGAGCTAGCCTAAAACATTAGCATCCTAACATTAAAATGCTAACAGTTAGCATGTTTCATAAACCAAGTTAAAACGACTCTAAGGCAGGGGTCGGCAACCCAAAGCCTTGAATGAGCCATATTGGACCAAAACTAAAATAAATATATTACCTATAATAGCCTACTATCAAAATGACTTCAAAAGTCTTATATAAGTGTTATAATGAAGACAACACATGATGTAAGTGTCTATATTAGCTATATTAGCCTACTATCAAAATGACTTTAAAAGTCTTATATAAGTGTTATAATGAAGACAACACATGATGTAAGTGTCTATATTAGCCTACTATCAAAATGACCTTAAAAGTCTTATATAAGTGTTATAATGAAGTCAACACATGATGTAAGTGTCTATATTGGCTATATTAGCCTACTATCAAAATGACCTTAAAAGTCTTATATAAGTGTTATAATGAAGTCAACACATCAAGTTAAAGTAGCAATGATTGTCACACACACACTAGATGTGGCAAATTATTCTCTGCATTTGACCCATCACCCTTGATTACCCCCTGGGAGGTGAGGGGAGCAGTGAGCAGCAGCGGTGGCTGTGCCCGGGAATCATTTTTGGTGATTTAACCCCCAATTCCAACCCTTGATGCTGAGTGTCAAGCAGGGAGGTAATGGCTCCCATTTTTATAGTCTTTGGTATGACTCGGCCGGGGTTTGAACTCATGACCTACCCATCTCAGGGCGGACACTCTAACCCAGACCTGGGCATTGTACGGCCCGCGGGCCGCATCCGGCCCTTTGCGCATCCCTGTCCGGCCCGCGTGAGGCCAATCATAAATTACAAAATAAATTTAAAAAAGTATCTATGTCGAGTGTGCAATACAACAGTGCTGCTTTTGTTTTGAAAAGCGTTATTTGTATTACTTCCGTGTGGACGTATGCGCGTGTGCGATTGTGAGTGAATTGAACGGCGCAATTACAAATTACAAAATAAAGTTTAAAAAACATCTATGTCGTGCGCGCAATACAACTGTGCTGCTTTTATTTTGAAATGTGTTATTTATGCCGTATGTCCGGAGGGAACCTGTGAGGGAAGGTGCATAGAGACAAGTGATGAGACGCTAAAAAAAGAAAAGTTGATGAGGAATGGCGTGTTTCCAACAAGAGATGGACTGCCAAGTATTTCTTTACATAAATTAATGGTAAAGCCGTGTGCTTAATGTGTGGTACACAGGTTGCTGTGTTTAAATATCATTTTAATCGCCACTACACGAAGAAACACGAGGGAAAATACCGGAATGTGTCTGATGAAGCGCGCGCAAGGGAGGCTGATGCGTTGATGGCAAAACTGCAAACCCAACAAGGACTTTGTGCCATATTTCACACCCCCAGAGATGCAGCCGTCAGGACAAGTTTCGTCATTTCTCACAAAAGCGCCAGAAAAAGTAAGGCGTTTTCTGACGGAGAGTTTATTAAGGAGTGCTTATTGGACTTTGTTGCGCTGATAATGCCCGGAGACAGGACTGTTTTTCGCTAACTTTGGATGAGAGCTCTGATGCAGTCAATTAAAGAGACAACCACAGGTAATGACTTGTTCACAGAGGTAAATGCGTGTTGGGACACGCTGGCAGGTGTGACAATCCAATCCACTTTATTTATATAGCACATTTAAACAACAAAATGTTTCCAAAGTGCTGCACAACAATATTACAAACAATATTCAAATATTATCCTTAGCTCCACCAATGACTGAATAAAAAGAAAAAAACAATTACATATAAAACCAATATAAAAAACAATATAGAATAGATATGATTAAAAACTATTTTTAACAACAGATGGTTGTCCAAATCTGATGGGGAAAAATGTTGGATAATGCAGGATAAAGTGACCTTAAAAAGCAATCTGCTTTTGTATAAAGTTAAGTTAGGTTAAATGAAATTATTATTATTATTATTATTATTAATTATTATCATCATTATTATTTATCTTATGGTATATCAAAAATAATATTGAGCAAAATTTAATTGAAATATTGTCGTGTGGCCCTCCAGCAGTGCTCGGGTTGCTTATGCGGCCCCCGGTGAAAATTAATTGCCCACCCCTGCTCTAACCACTAGGCCACTGATGGGGTAAGTGTCTATATTAGCTATATTAGCCTACTATCACAATCAATCAATCAATGTTTATTTATATAGCCCTAAATCACAAGTATCTCAAAGGGCTGCACAAGCCACAACGACATCCTCGAATGACTTTAAAAGTCTTATATAAGTGTTATAATGAAGGCAACACATTGTGTAAGTGTCTATATTAGCTATATTAGCCTACTATCAAAATGACTTTAAAAGTCTTATAGAAGTGTTATAATGAAGGCAACATATGATGTAAGTGTCTATATTAGCTATATTAGCCTACTATCAAAATGACTTTAAAAGTCTTATATAAGTGTTATAATGAAGGCAACATATGATGTAAGTGTCTATATTAGCTATATTAGCCTACTATCAAAATGACTTTAAAAGTATTATATAAGTGTTATAATGAAGGCAACATATGATGTAAGTGTCTATATTAGCTATATTAGGCTACTATCAAAATGACTTTAAAAGTATTATATAAGTGTTATAATGAAGGCAACACATGATGTAAGTGTCTATATTAGCTATATTAGCCTACTATCAAAATGACTTTAAAAGTCTTATATAAGTGTTATAATGAAGGCAACACATGATGTAAGTGTCTATATTAGCTATATTAGCCTACTATCAAAATGACTTTAAAAGTCTTATATAAGTGTTATAATGAAGGCAACACATGATGTAAGTGTCTATATTAGCTATATTAGCCTACTATCAAAATGACTTTAAAAGTCTTATATAAGTGTTATAATGAAGGCAACACATGATGTAAGTGTCTATATTAGCTATATTAGCCTACTATCAAAATGACTTTAAAAGTCTTATATAAGTGTTATAATGAAGACAACACATGATGTAAGTGTCTATATTAGCTATATTAGCCTACTATCAAAATTACTTTAAAAGTATTATATAAGTGTTATAATGAAGGCAACACATGATGTAAGTGTCTATAATAGCCTACTATCAAAATGACTATGTGTTGCAGGCTGAAGCAAATCTTGGTTGACAGAAATGTTGAAATGTAATATTTATTCTACACATTTTTACAACTTTAGAAACTAGGGATGTCCGATAATGGCTTTTTTGCCAATATCCGATATTCCAATATTGTCCAACTCTTAATTACCGATACTGATATCAACCGATACCGATATATACAGTCGTGGAATTAACACATTATTATGCCTAATTTGGACAACCAGGTATGGTGAAGATAAGGTCCTTTTTTTTAAAAAATTTATAAAATAAAATAAGATAAATAAATTAAAAACATTTTCTTGAATAAAAAAGAAAGTAAAACAATATAAAAACAGTTACATAGAAACTAGTAGTTAATGAAAATGAGTAAAATGAAGTGTTAAAGGTTAGTATTATTAGTGGACCAGCAGCACGCACAATCATGTGTGCTTACGGACTGTATCCCTTGCAGACTGTATTGATATATATTGATATATAATGTAGGAAGCAGAATATTAATAACAGAAAGAAACAACCCTTTTGTGTGAATGAGTGTAAATGGGGGAGGGAGGTTTTTTATGTTGGTGCACTAATTGTAAGTGTATCTTGTGTTTTTTATGTGGATTTAATAAATTAAAAAAACGATACCGAAAATAAATAAAAACAATACCAATAATTTCCGATATTACATTTTAAAGCATTTATCGGCCGATAATATCGGACATCTCTATTTAACCACTCAGCTATCCTTGGTCTTCTAGGTACAAGGTTTCAGGCCCCAATGACATATTTAATTGAGAACCTGTCTCGATAAACTATAATATAAAACATTAAAGGCCTACTGAAATGAATTTTTTAAAATTTAAACGGGGGTAGCAGATCCATTCTATGTGTCATACTTGATCATTTCGCGATATTGCCATATTTTTGCTGAAAGGATTTAGTAGAGAACATCGACGATAAAGTTCGCAACTTTTGGTCGCTGATAAAAAAAAAGCCTTGCCTGTAGCGGAAGTAGCGTGACGTCACAGGTTGAAAGGCTCCTCACATTTCCCCATTGTTTACACCAGCAGCGAGAGAGATTCGGACCGAGAAAGCGACGATTACCCCATTAATTTGAGCCAGGATGAAAGATTCGTGGATGAGGAACGTGAGAGTGAAGGACTAGAGTGCAGTGCAGGACGTATCTTTTTTCGCTCTGACCGTAACTTAGGTACAAGCTGGCTCATTGGATTCCACACTTTCTCCTTTTTCTATTGTGGATCACGGATTTGTATTTTAAACCACCTGGGATACTATATCCTCTTGAAAATGAGAGTCGAGAACGCAAAATGGACATTCACAGTGACTTTTATCTCCACGACAATACATCGTTGACGCACTTTAGCTACGGAGCTAACGTGATAGCATCAGGCTCAAATGCAGATAGAAACAAAATAAATAAATCCCTGACTGGAAGGATAGACAGAAGATCAACAATACTATTAAACCATGGACATGTAACTACACGGTTAATAATTTCCAGCTTGGCGAAGCTTAACAATTGAAGCTAACTTAGCTACGGAGCGGCGGCGGGCGTTGTAGCTTTCGACGACAACCCGGCCGCCATCAGAGTCGGCAAGAAACATATATTTCCCCAAAGTTGCGTACGTGACATGCACATAGCGACACGCACGTACGGGCAAGCGATCAAATGTTTGGAAGCCAAAGCTGTACTCACCGTAGCGCGTCTGCTATCCTGCTCAAACACAACACAACCTCCTGATTGTGTTGCTGTAGTCCGCCGCTAATACACCGATCCCACCTACAACTTTCTTCTTTGCAGTCTCCATTGTCCATTAAACAAATCGCAAAAGATTCACCAACACAGATGTCCAGAATACTGTGGAATTGTGCGATGAAAACAGAGCAGTTTGTATGGTGACACATTGGGTACGAATACTTCCGTTGCCGTCGTGACGTCACGCGCATACGTCATCATACATAGACGTTTCCAACCGGAAGTTTAGCGGGAAATTTAAAATGTCACTTTATAAGTTAACCCGGCCGTATTGGCATGTGTTGCAATGTTAAGATTTCATCATTGATATATAAACTATCAGACTGCGTGGTCGCTAGTAGTGGCTTTCAGTAGGCCTTTAACTCCTCCGACTGGATCTTTCCTACTTACCAAGTGATCTGACTGGTATTTGAACCCAGTCCCCTTTGAGTGGGAGCTAGCTGTTTAACCATTCAGCTATCCTTGGTGTTCTTGAGACTAGATTTCGGGCCCCAATGACATATTTAATTGAGAACCTGTCTCAGTAAACTATCATATAAAAGATGAACTCTTCTGACTGGATCTTTCCTAGTTACTGAGTGACCTGACTGGGCCTTGAACCTACAAACCTTTGATTGGGATCTAGCTGCTTCAACCACTCAGCTATCCTTGGTCTTCTAGGTGCAAGATTTCGGGCCCCAATGACATATTTAATTGAGAACCTGTCTCACTAAATCACAATGATAGAGAAACAAAACACTAACTCCCTACTGGGATTCCAACCCAGTACCTCTTGCTTGGTCGCCAACAGTGTTAAATCCGTCTCACATTAATGGAAATGTGTGGAACTATAATAATGTTTGAAATATGAGCAATTACTAGAAAATTCCCGCAGAAATTTTGATGGGCCTGCTATCTGTGCCCTGGACCTCCGGCCGGGGGTCGCCGGACTTATTAGATGGTGCCGAGTGTCTGAATACGTGAGTTTTAGGTGTAACTGTACAAAATGATTAAGAGGAATGTTTTGACGGTAGAACGGTTGAAATGCATTGAAAAATGTGGAAGTAGTCGCCAGAAAAAAGGGTCGAAATAGGGCTTTAGAAAACCAGAAATCCTGGAATTTCTTTGAACTTGGAAGAATGATAGTTTAAATTTCCAGAATGGTGGAATGTGTTGAAGGTGGGATGTTTTGAATCATTTGAAAAATGGCCGAATCATTTTGAATGGGATAAACGTCCTGGAAAACCTGGAATTCTGGGATATCTGGGAATTTTTGGAATTTGTCAAGGGAATTCCCGAATAAGCAGAACAGTTTGAAGTTGGAACACTTTGAATCGGGTGAAAAATGTGGAAGGTAGAGTGCGCCAAAATCTGGAGAAGAAGAATAACTACAAGAGGCAATTCCTGAAGGAAATGCGTGTGAATGCTGAAGTTGAAGTGAAATGATGACAGAATGTAGTTTGAATGTAAGAATCATTTGAATGGTATGAATGTTGAAGAGTTTGAATTTCCAGGAAAAAAACGGAATTTGACTTGGAACTTGGGAAAGTGTTAGTTTGAATGTCCAGAATGGTGGAATGTGTTAAAGTTGGAATGGTTTGAATAGGTTGAAAAATGTGGGAATTTTGCAACTTGGAAAAATGTCCCATTCATTTCAATGGGAACTTCCTGGAATTTTGGGAAAAGCTGGATTTTTTTTTTTTAATTATTAGGAGTATGAATGAGCTGAATTGGTTGGTGTTGGAATTGTTTAAATCGGTCAAGAAATGTTGAATTAGTAACAGTTTATAATTGAGAAATTTCAGGAAAACCGGGAATTTTTCTAGTTCCTTAACCAACTTGATTTTTGTTGAAGTAGAGCACACAATTCCTGAACAAGCTGAATATTTTGAAGTTGGAACAGTTTGAACTAGATGAAAAATGTGGGAATTGTGGAACTTGAAAGAATGTCCTATAGATTTCAATGGGAACTTCCTGGAATTTTGGGAAAAGCTGTATTTTTTTGGGAAAAGTTATTAGGAGCATGAACGTCCTGAATGAGCTGAATTGGTTGGTGTTGAAATTGTTTAAATCAGTCAAGAAATGTTGAATTCGTAACAGTTTTTAATTGAGAAATTCCTGGAATTTCGGGAAAATTTTTCTACTTCCTTAACCAACTTGATTTTTGTCCTGATTAAGAGAAATGTTTTGACGGGGGAACGGTTGAAATGGGTTAAAAAGTGTGAAAGGAGTAGTGGAACTTAAGGCTGGAAATATGTTGCCAAAAAAACGGGAATTCCTGGAAATTTTTTGAATGTGGAAAAATGGTAAATTGAATGTCCAGGATGGGTTGAATGTGGAATGGTTTGAAGAATGTGGGAATTGTGGAAGTTTGAAAAATGGGCAATTCATTTTGAATGGGGAAAATGCACCAAAAAAAAAGGAATTATGGGAAATCCTGGAATTAAAAAAAAAATTGTTGAAGTAGAGCACACAATTCCTGAACAGGCTGAATTTTTTGAAGTTGGAACAGTTTCAATTAGATGAAAAATGTGGGAATTGGAAGAATGTCCCATAGATTTCAATGGGAAATTCCTGGAATTTCGGGAAAACCGGGAGTTTTTCTAGTTCCTTAACCAACTTGATTTTTGTCCTGAATATGAGTGTTTTGACGATGGAACGGTTGAAATGGGTTAAAAAGTGTGAAAGGAGTAGTGGAACTTAAGGCTGGAAATAGGTTGCCAAAAAAAACAGGAATTCCTGGAAATTTGTTGAATGTGGAAAAATGGTAAACTGAATGTCCAGGATGGGTTGAATGTGGAATGGTTTGAAGAATGTGGGAATTGTGGAAGTTTGAAAAATGGGCAATTCATTTTGAATGGGGAAAATGCACCAAAAAATAGGAATTATGGGAAATACTGGAATTTTAAAAAAAATTGTTGAAGTAGAGCACATAATTCCTGAACAGGCTGAATATTTTGAAGTTGGAACCGTTTGAATAAGATGAAAAATGTGGGAATTGTGGAACTTGGAAGAATGTCCCATAGATTGTAATGGGAACTTCCTGGAATTTTGGGAAAAGCGGGATTTTTTTGGAAAATTTTAGGAGCATGAACGTCCTGAATGGGTTGATGTTGGAATTGTTTAAATCAGTCAAGAAATGTTGAATTACTAACAGTTTTTAATTGAGAAATTCCTGGAATTTCGGGAAAACCGGGAATTTTTCTAGTTCCTTAACCAACTTGATTTTTGTCCTGAATATGAGGAGTGTTTTGACGATGGAACGGTTGAAATGGGTTAAAAAGTGTGAAAGGAGTAGTGGAACTTAAGGCTGGAAATAGGTTGCCAAAAAAAACAGGAATTCCTGGAAATTTATTGAATGTGGAAAAATGGTCAATTGAATGTCCAGGATGGGTTGAATGTGGAATGGTTTGAAGAATGTGGGAATTGTGGAAGTTTGAAAAATGGGCAATTCATTTTGAATGGGGAAAATGCACCAAAAAAAAGGAATTATGGGAAATACTGGAATTTTTTTTTTTAATTGTTGAAGTAGAGCACACAATTCCTGAACAGGCTGAATACTTTGAATTAGATGAAAATTGTGGGAGTTGTGGAACTTTGAAGAATATCCCATGGATTTCAATGGGAATTTCCCCCAAATTTGGGAATTTCGGGAAAAGCGGGATTTTTTTTTTTTTAAATGGTAAAAAAACTTGAATGGTCTGAATGAGTTGAAATGATTGGTGTTGGATTTTTTTCAAATCGGTCGAGAAATATTGAAGTAGTAACATATCGGAATGAGAAATAGTATTACGGAATTTCGGGAAAATTTCCAGTTAAAAAAAACAACTTAGTTTTCTTGTCCTGATTAAGAGGAATGTTTTGACGGTGGAATGGTTGAAATGCGTTGAAAAATGTGGGACGAGTAGTCGCCAGAAAAAAGGGTGGAAATAGGGCTTTGGAAAACCAGGAATTATGGAAAATCCTGGAATTTTTTTGAACTTGGAAGAATGATAGTTAAAATTTGCAGAATGGTGGAATGTGTTGATGTTGGAATGGTTTGAATAGGTTGAAAATTGTGGGAATTTTGCAACTTGGAAAATTGTCCCATTCATTTCAATGGGAACTTCCTGGAATTTTGGGAAAAGCGGGATTTCTTTGGAAAACTTTTAGGAACATGAATGTCCTGAATGAGCTGAATTGGTGGATGTTGTAATTGTTTAAATCAGTCAAGAAATTTTGAATTAGTAAGTTTTTAATTGAGAAATTCCTGGAATTTCGGGAAAACCGGGAATTTTTGTAGTTCCTTAACCAACTTGATTTTTGTCCTGAATATGAGTTGAAATGGGTTAAAAAGTGTGAAAGGAGTAATGTAACTTAAGGCTGGAAATAGGTTGCCAAAATAACCAGGAATTCCTGGAAATTTGTTGAATGTGGAAAAATGGTCAATTGAATGTCCAGGATGGGTTGAATGTGGAATGGTTTGAAGAATGTGGGAATTGTGGAAGTTTGAAAAATGGGTAATTCATTTTGAATGGGGAAAATGCACCAAAAAAAAGGAATTATGGGAAATTCTGGAATTTTTTATTGTTGAAGTAGAGCACACACTTCCTGAACAGGCTGAATATTTTGAAGTTGGAACAGTTGGAAGAATATCCCATTGAAATTAATGGGAATTTCCCCCAAATTTGGGAATTTCGGAAAAAAATTGATTTTTTTTAAATGGTAAAAAACTTGAATGGTCTGAATGAGTTGAAATGGTTGGTGTTGGATTTTTTTTCAAATCGGTGGAGAAATGTTGAAGTAGTAACATGATGGAAAGAGAAATAGTATTACGGGAAAACCGGGAAATTTTCCAGTTCAAAAAACAACTTTGTTTTTTGTCCTGATTAAGTGTTTTGACGGTGGAACGGTTGAAACAGGTTAAAAAGTGTGAAAGGGGTAGTCGCCAGAAAAAAGGGTGGAAATAGGGCTTTGGAAAACCAGGAATTCTGGAAAATCCTGGAATTTTTTTGAACTTGGAAGAATGATAGTTAAAATTTGCAGAATGGAACTTAAGACTGGAAATAGGTTACCAAAAAAACGGGAATTCCTGGAAATTTGTTGAATGTGGAAAAATGGTAAATTAAATGTCCAGGATGGGTTGAATGTGGAATGGTTTGAAGAATGTGGGAATTGTGGAAGTTTGAAAAATGGGGAAAATGCACCCAAAAAAAAGGAATTATGGGAAATCCTGGAATTTTTTATTTAAATCGTTGAAGTAGAGCACACACTTCCTGAACAGGCTGAACATCTTTCAAACCAACACTTTCCCAAGTTCCAAACCAAATTCTGTTTTTTCCTGGAAATTGAAACTCTTCAACATTCAAACCATTTCAGCATTTTAAATTATTTCAACATTTGAAGCTTTTATTGGCTAGAAGTTCCAAGGTTAGTATCATGCAACATGTCTCCCAGGTTAAGGAGTGTTTATATGAACACATGAGTGGGGAGTGTTTATATGAACACATGAGTGGAATATGAAGCAGAAGTCAAGTGGTAAAGAAGGCGCTGAGGTCCAGAGGTGAGAAGAAGGTGTTGAGCTGCACCACCAACATTTCCCCCAAGGAGGCGACGTGGAGGCTCCATCTCTCCACCAAGTCCAGCGTCACCCCCCAAGTAGACTCCAGCCACGCCCACAAGGAGGGCAGCAGTTGGCCGTGACTGAAGTGGTCCAGGCCGTGTGACGCCAGCAGGAGAAGCAGCAAGAAGATCACCAGGATGGCGGGTCTGAAGCACAAGTCCCGCACGGAGCCCTCGGAGGCGGGCAGGTGGTCCATGTTGCCACATCGAACACAGCAGCACACCTTGGGCACAGGTGCCTCCTCCAGACTGGCGAGGGTGATGGCGGGCCAGTGTTGCTGCAGGTAGTCGGCGGCTCTGGGCGTGATGGAGAGGCTGAGGACCGAGGGCAGGCTGGCCTTGGTGAACTTGTCCACGCGCTCTCGGAACTGATGCACCTTCTCCAGGAACACCAGCGGCAGCTCCTCCTCCTCGATGGACGACGCCAGGGACACCAGCTCCACCTGCTCCTCCTGGGAGAGAAACCACACCTCTGTCACAACAAGTGCTTCATTGTGTCGACTCTGAGAGGATGTGCCGTCTATTACTTTGTTGGGCCACAACTTGGACTAAGTCTAAGGTCCCACTAAGGCAGGGTGTCCAAAGTTTACCCGCTGAGGGCCGCACATTGAAATATCAAAGCAAGCGGGGGCCATTTTGATATTTTTTATTTTAAAAACCAATACAATATATGTATAAAAAATATACATTTAGGCCTCCACTCAAGCTTGATCCTGGGGACCCCAAAGGGTTTAGGTACAAATGTGTCATTATTTAGTATTATTATTATTATCCAAGGTTTAAATCTCCAGATCAACATTAGGTCTATCTGCAGTGTTTCCCACACATTCATTTATTTGTGGCGGCCCGCCACGAAAGAATTAAGGCCGCCACAAATAGATTTTTTTAAAAAAAATTTAAATTATTTGTCCTGTCCAGCTTCTCAGGCAAATCATATAGTTGATGTAGATGCCCATATAGGATGTTCACATTTACTTTACAAAAGAGAAGTGTAGGATCAAGATTTTTGGAGCTCTGTGTTCAGTGGATCAGATGTTTGATGTCTACCACCACTACTGTTTTCTGTTTATTTGTTACTGACTGTGGCAGGACACCTCTGCCTCTGTTTCGCTTTATGTTGCTGGTAAATAATATGGTTGTAGTAGTAGGCTAAAGTTAAATTATTTAGTATGCACTAATTAAAGGGGCAGAGCTTTGAGACATTTTAGCTTTTATATTTTTATAAGATATATTTTTTGTAAGAACCACAATTAATAAATATATTTCAGTGAATAACTTATTGTTCAAATCTGTATATAAATATGTACATAAAGTGTTGTAATTATATTGTAAAATGGATGGATGGATGGACGTTTAAAACAAAACTGTTATTATTAATTAGTAAGTATACATATTTTGAGCCTTTTTAGAGAAAATCATATCATTGTAGTAAATTATGCAAATTACTCGATGATGTCATGGTGACCACGCCCCCACCGCCACAGATATCTTGGCAGTTTATGGGAAACACTGATCTGTCAATATAAAGTTATTTTTTAAAGATTTACGCTGTATGCTCTTTTTGTCAAAGAAAACCCTGTTTTTTTTTATGGGAAAAACACAAAATATGCAATATTTTCCCCCAATAACATTTTAAAGTGGAATATTTGAGATTATATAATAATTGGAGCTCATAGCATAACTCATAACAACATTGATTCATTATTATATTTTGAGCAATGACACTTAAAAAAATAAATAAAAATAAAGTCCCACTAATATTATTGGTTGATCCAAAAGGTTCCTGCTCAGTAAAGTATTAAAAAATAAATCATTTTTAAAAAAAACTTTTACCACAATAGTCTCAAGATCAACTTCAGATCCATCTGTCAATTAGAACTTTTATTGTTGTTTATGTTTTTTGTTTGTTCGTTTTAGGCCCTTGTTAAAAAAAAACAGCTTAGTTTTTTATATGGCAAACACAAAATATGCAACATTTTCCCCCAAAATGTCTCAAAGTGGAATATTTAATGTGACGTAATTGGAGCCTTGAATAGGTCAATAATTCATAATGACATTGATTTTGATTCATTATTATGTTTTAAAGAAGGAAACAGTCTGCATGGCAGCTTTGTGTTATTAGAGTCAACATTGCAACATTTTATTGTTACATTTCACCTGTTTGCTCTTTTATACCACTTTTTATGTTTTTTATTTTTTTTAATTGTATTTTTAGAATGTGCCACGGGGCCGTTAAAATATTACCCGTGGGCCGCAAATGGCCCCCGGGCCGCACTTTGGACACCCCTGCACTAAAGTGTTCTAGAAGTGTGTTCTAGCCTCCATGCAGTAATTTACACACTTACAAAGTGCACTTTTGTGTGTCACTTTTGGCATAAACTGTAACTGTGCACTTATTACAAAGTAGATATACACACTAGGAATATATTATATATATTGGTGCTGCAACAATTAATCGATTATAAAAATAGTTGCCAATTAATTTAGTCATCGATTCGTTGGATCTGTGCTATGCGCAGAGGCTTTTTTAAATTATTTATTTTTTTAATTAAAAATAAATAAAAATAATTTTAATTTTTTTTACTAAACCTTTATTTATAAACTGCAACATTTACAAACAATAATCAAAATAAGTATGGTGCCAGTATGCTGTTTTTTTCCCAATAAAATACTGGAGAGGATAGAAATGTAGTTTGTCTCTTTTATCCGATTATTAATCGATTAATCGAAGTAATAATCGACAGATTAATCGATTATCAAATTAATTGTTAGTTGCAGCCCTAATATATATATATATATATATATATATATATATATATATATATATATATATATATATATATATATATATATATATATATATATACACAATAAATTCATAAAAGAAGCAAACTTCATGAATGTTTTTAGTGAGCAACAAGTATGTGCTCCAATCACTACATCATACTAAAATAAGAGTAATAGAAAGTATTGTAAAGTCCAAACAGACATGACATGATGTTCTTTACAAGTGTATGACACACAAACTAACATAGTGTACCTGCAGCTCCTTGACGCGGTGGATGAGTGGGTCGTAGGCCCGGGTCACCTCCGCACAGGTAGTGTCCAGAACCTCCAGGTAGGACTGCCTCTTCCTGGCCAGAACCACCTCCAAGTTGTGAAAGAACTGTGTGACTTCCTGCCGGTCTTTCCTCACCACACTCTCACACCTCGCCTTCTCCTTCTCCAGCTGCTCCCCCACACCACACATCTGACACACAACATAGTGTAAATGATACTAAACACCTCCCAGTCAACTAGTAGTAACATCTCTATGAGCCCGTTGACCTTCTAGAAATATGTTTGTATAAGCGACAGCTCAGCTCACTCGCAGTCCTTGAGGTGAAGGCTAATTAGCTTTTAGCGTAACGTTAGCTCACTGTGCGGCGTGTGTGTGTCTGTCTGAGAGAAACACAAACATTATTGCCCTACAGTTAACAACTAAGTTATTTCACTTGACCTTTTTCTGTGTTGAAGCAGCAAAAAAGGACATTATGTAAAATGAAGAGTTTCCGTCTCTGATAGTTGATATAATAATGTAAGTGCATCATAAAGCCTACATGAACTCTATGGTGTTCAGGGATGAATAGTCTCTCCTATTGCTATTGTACTATTTCTTCAGCTATAGTTACATTAAAGGCCTACTGAAAGCCACTACTAGCGACCACGCAGTCTGATAGTTTATATATCAATGATGAAATCTTAACATTGCAACACATGCCAATACGGCCGGGTTAACTTATAAAGTGACATTTTACATTTCCCGCTAAACTTCCGGTTGAAAACTCCTTTGGAGGATGACGTATGCGCGTGACGTCACGAGATCCACGGAAGTGTTTGGACCCTTTTGGACACAATACACAGAGCTCTATTATCTTTGACAAAATCCCACAGTATTCTGGACATCTGTGTTGGTGAATCTTTTGCAATTTGTTTAATGAACAATGGAGACTGCAAAGAAGAAAGTTGTAGGTGGGATCGGTGTATTAGCGGCTGGCTGCAGCAACACAACAAGGAGGACTTTGTTGGATAGCAGACGCGCTAGCGGCGAACTCACCTTGACTTCCTACGTCTCCGGGCTGCCGACCGCATCGTCGATCGCTGGAACGCAGGTGAGCACGGGTGTTGATGAGGGCAGGCTGGCGTAGGTGGAGTGCTAATGTTTTTATCATAGCTCTGACGAGGTCCCGTTGTTAAGTTAGCGTCGTTAGCAACAGCATTGCCAGGCTTCGACAGGCGTCGAATACACATTAACCGTGTATTTACATGTCCAGTGTTTGGTTCGGTGTCTCCTGATAGTAGTATTGTTGATCTTCTGTCTATCCTTCCAGTCAGGGATTTATTTATTTTGTTTCTATCTGCATTTGAGACAGATGCTATCACGTTAGCTCATGCTAAAGAGCTTCGTCGATGTATTGTCGTGGAGATAAAAGTCACTGTGAATGTCCATTTCGCCTTCTCGACTCTCATTTTCAAGAGGATATAGTATCCCAGGTGGTTTAAAATACAAATCCGTGATCCACAATAGAAAAAGGAGAGAGTGTGGATTCCAATGAGCCAGCTTGTACCTAAGTTACGGTCAGAGCGAAAAAAGATATCTCTTGAACTGCATTCTAGTCCGTCACTCTAACGTTCCTCATCCACAAATCTTTCATCCTTGCTCAAATTAATGGGGTAATTGTCGCTTTCTCGGTCCGAATCTCTCTCGCTCCATTGTAAACAACGGGGAATTGTGAGCAGCACTACCGCTTGTGACGTCACGCTACTTCCGGTAGGGGCAAGGCTTTTTTTTTATCAGCGACCAAAAGTTGCGAACTTTATCGTCGATTTTCTCTACTAAATCCTTTCAGCAAAAATATGGCAATATCGCGAAATGATCAAGTATGACACATAGAATGGATCTGCTATTCCCGTTTAAATAAATAAAAATCCTTTCAGTAGGCCTTTAAACCTCATTAGTAATGCAGCAGCCTAGTTTAGAGTGGCAGGGTCACTGCTGTCACATGTTGATAAAATTATAACATTTACATAATAAATCAACTACAGGCTTCCCAAATGCTGTCATGAATGAAGCATGATGAGTTGAACATGTCAGCATGGGGCCTCACTTTTAACTCTTTTTTTTGCACACGCTTACTTACAGTAAGTCATTAATTTGACTTAGTAAGTCATTATTTTGACTTTGTAAATGAGTAAGTCAAAATATTGACTTAGTAAGTCCTAATTGACATATAGTATCTCAGGTAACTAGGACTGTTTTGTGTATTGTTTTTACTTCACGGACAAAGTATGTAAATATATATATATATATATAGTATATCTGCATGGAGCGGAAAACACAACCAAAAATTGTAGGTTTCTTCACGCGATGAAGCCGGCCTACTTCACCACAGTCTGTAGTCTATTGCCCCCCCAGGCTGTGGTGGCAGCGACGAGGTGGAGACGTGATGGTGGCGACAGGCTGAGTTACGCTGTTCCTTACACCCACCCACCCACTTCACCCTGGACAGACACCACCTTAACTAACACATTTTCTGGGGGAAACACTGACATGTGACACACAACATAGTGTATGTGACACACAACACATGTGACACACAACATAGTGTATGTGACACACACCACATGTGACACACAACACATGTGACACACAACAGTGTAAGTGACACACAACACATGTGACACACAACATAGTGTATGTGACACACAACATAGTGTATGTGACACACAACACATGTGACACACAACACATGTGACACACAACAGTGTAAGTGACACACAACACATGTGACACACAACATAGTGTATGTGACACACACCACATGTGACACACAACACATGTGACACACAACAGTGTAAGTGACACACAACACATGTAACACACAACATAGTGTATGTGACACACAACATAGTGTATGTGACACACAACACATGTGACACACAACACATGTGACACACAACAGTGTAAGTGACACACAACACATGTGACACACAACATAGTGTATGTGACACACAACACATGTGACACACAACACATGTGACACACAACACATGTGACACACAACATAGTGTATGTGACACACAACACATGTGACACACAACATAGTGTATGTGACACACAACATAGTGTATGTGACACACAACACATGTGACACACAACATAGTGTATGTGACACATAACATAGGTCTTGTCAGAGTGTATGTGAGTGGACTGACTGTGTCCCAGGTCTTGTCAGAGTGTATGTGAGTGGACTGACCATGTCCCAGGTCTTGTCATAGTGTATGTGAGTGGACTGACTGTGTCCCAGGTCTTGTCATAGTGTATGTGAGTGGACTGACTGTGTCCCAGGTCTTGTCAGAGTGTATGTGAGTGGACTGACTGTGTCCCAGGTCTTGTCATAGTGTATGTGAGTGGACTGACTGTGTCCCAGGTCTTGTCATAGTGTATGTGAGTGGACTGACTGTGTCCCAGGTCTTGTCATAGTGTATGTGAGTGGACTGACTGTGTCCCAGGTCTTGTCATAGTGTATGTGAGTGGACTGACTGTGTCCCAGGTCTTGTCATAGTGTATGTGAGTGGACTGACTGTGTCCCAGGTCTTGTCATAGTGTATGTGAGTGGACTGACTGTGTCCCAGGTCTTGTCAGAGTGTATGTGAGTGGACTGACTGTGTCCCAGGTCTTGTCATAGTGTATGTGAGTGGACTGACTGTGTCCCAGGTCTTGTCATAGTGTATGTGAGTGGACTGACTGTGTCCCAGGTCTTGTCAGAGTGTATGTGAGTGGACTGACTGTGTCCCAGGTCTTGTCATAGTGTATGTGAGTGGACTGACTGTGTCCCAGGTCTTGTCATAGTGTATGTGAGTGGACTGACTGTGTCCCAGGTCTTGTCATAGTGTATGTGAGTGGACTGACTGTGTCCCAGGTCTTGTCATAGTGTATGTGACACACAACATAGGTCTTGTCAGAGTGTATGTGAGTGGACTGACTGTGTCCCAGGTCTTGTCAGAGTGTATGTGAGTGGACTGACCATGTCCCAGGTCTTGTCATAGTGTATGTGAGTGGACTGACTGTGTCCCAGGTCTTGTCATAGTGTATGTGAGTGGACTGACTGTGTCCCAGGTCTTGTCAGAGTGTATGTGAGTGGACTGACTGTGTCCCAGGTCTTGTCATAGTGTATGTGAGTGGACTGACTGTGTCCCAGGTCTTGTCATAGTGTATGTGACACACAACATAGGTCTTGTCAGAGTGTATGTGAGTGGACTGACTGTGTCCCAGGTCTTGTCAGAGTGTATGTGAGTGGACTGACCATGTCCCAGGTCTTGTCATAGTGTATGTGAGTGGTCTGACTGTGTCCCAGGTCTTGTCATAGTGTATGTGAGTGGACTGACTGTGTCCCAGGTCTTGTCAGAGTGTATGTGAGTGGACTGACTGTGTCCCAGGTCTTGTCATAGTGTATGTGAGTGGACTGACTGTGTCCCAGGTCTTGTCAGAGTGTATGTGAGTGGACTGACTGTGTCCCAGGTCTTGTCATAGTGTATGTGAGTGGACTGACCATGTCCCAGGTCTTGTCATAGTGTATGTGAGTGGACTGACTGTGTCCCAGGTCTTGTCAGAGTGTATGTGAGTGGACTGACTGTGTCCCAGGTCTTGTCAGAGTGTATGTGAGTGGACTGACTGTGTCCCAGGTCTTGTCATAGTGTATGTGAGTGGACTGACTGTGTCCCAGGTCTTGTCAGAGTGTATGTGAGTGGACTGACTGTGTCCCAGGTCTTGTCAGAGTGTATGTGAGTGGACTGACTGTGTCCCAGGTCTTGTCATAGTGTATGTGAGTGGACTGACCATGTCCCAGGTCTTGTCAGAGTGTATGTGAGTGGACTGACTGTGTCCCAGGTCTTGTCAGAGTGTATGTGAGTGGACTGACTGTGTCCCAGGTCTTGTCATAGTGTATGTGAGTGGACTGACTGTGTCCCAGGTCTTGTCAGAGTGTATGTGAGTGGACTGACTGTGTACCAGGTCTTGTCATAGTGTATGTGAGTGGACTGACTGTGTCCCAGGTCTTGTCATAGTGTATGTGAGTGGACTGACCATGTCCCAGGTCTTGTCATAGTGTATGTGAGTGGACTGACCTTGTCCCAGGTCTTGTCAGAGTGTATGTGAGTGGACTGACTGTGTCCCAGGTCTTGTCATAGTGTATGTGAGTGGACTGACCATGTCCCAGGTCTTGTCAGAGTGTATGTGAGTGGACTGACTGTGTCCCAGGTCTTGTCAGAGTGTATGTGAGTGGACTGACTGTGTCCCAGGTCTTGTCTTAGTGTATGTGAGTGGACTGACCATGTCCCAGGTCTTGTTGTAGTGTATGTGAGTGGACTGACCATGTCCCAGGTCTTGTCGTAGTGTATGTGAGTGGACTGACCATGTCCCAGGTCTTGTCATAGTGTATGTGAGTGGACTGACTGTGTCCCAGGTCTTGTCATAGTGTATGTGAGTGGACTGACTGTGTCCCAGGCCTTGTCAGAGTGTATGTGAGTGGACTGACTGTGTCCCAGGCCTTGTCATAGTGTATGTGAGTGGACTGACTGTGTCCCAGGTCTTGTCATAGTGTATGTGAGTGGACTGACTGTGTCCCAGGTCTTGTCATAGTGTATGTGAGTGGACTGACCATGTCCCAGGTCTTGTCAGAGTGTATGTGAGTGGACTGACTGTGTCCCAGGTCTTGTCAGAGTGTATGTGAGTGGACTGACTGTGTCCCAGGTCTTGTCAGAGTGTATGTGAGTGGACTGACTGTGTCCCAGGTCTTGTCATAGTGTATGTGAGTGGACTGACTGTGTCCCAGGTCTTGTCAGACTGTATGTGAGTGGACTGACTGTGTCCCAGGTCTTGTCATAGTGTATGTGAGTGGACTGACTGTGTCCCAGGTCTTGTCAGACTGTATGTGAGTGGACTGACCGTGTCCCAGGTCTTGTCAGACTGTATGTGAGTGGACTGACCGTGTCCCAGGTCTTGTCAGAGTGTATGTGAGTGGACTGACTGTGTCCCAGGTCTTGTCATAGTGTATGTGAGTGGACTGACCATGTCCCAGGTCTTGTCAGACTGTATGTGAGTGGACTGACCGTGTCCCAGGTCTTGTCAGAGTGTATGTGAGTGGACTGACTGTGTCCCAGGTCTTGTCATAGTGTATGTGAGTGGACTGACCGTGTCCCAGGTCTTGTCTTAGTGTATGTGAGTGGACTGACCATGTCCCAGGTCTTGTCAGAGAGTCTGGCCAGCAGGACTGCGGGGGCCTGCTTCTCCCTGATGAAGGCGGCCTGCAGGTCGTCAATGAGGTGGTTCTTGTGGCGGCCCACAGTCAGACACAGGCCACAGATGAGTTGGCGGTCCTGGACACAGTACATGTTGAGGGGCTGCCTGAAGTGGTCGGAACACAAGGGCAGTCTGGGCTGGTTCTCCTTCTGGTACTGACATGGGAGCAAGAAGAAGAAGATGAGTTAAGGATGAGGCTCATTTCCATCACCACACATTAGCAAAGATGCTGATATTGTATTGATCCGTGGTAGTGAAGAAGGAGCTGAGCCGGAAGGCAAAGCACTCAATTTACTCAAGTTGCCTTGTTTCCGTACGTGGGGTGGAGGGCTCTCCTTCAGAGAAAGGGTGAGGAGCTCAGAGTAAAGCCACTGCTCCTCCACATGAGGTGGTTTGGGCATCTGGTCAGGATGTCCCCTGGACGCCTCCCTGGGGAGATGTTTGGGGCACATTTGACCAGTAAGAGACCTCAGGGAAAACCCAGGAAACATTGGGGAGAGAGGGGGCACAGGTGAGGCGCTAGCTGTCCAAGGTGGGGACCCGGGGTGGACCACTCATCTGTGCATCAGTTGGGGACGTCTCTGCACTGCTGACCTGTCTCCACTCAAGATGATCTCCTGCTGGTCCCACTATGGACTGGACTCTCACTATTATGTTAGATCCACTATGGACAGGACTCTCGCACTATTATGTTAGATCCACTATGGACTGGACTCTCACTATTATGTTGGATCCACTATGGACTGGACTCACACTATTATGTTAGATCCACTATGGACTGGACTCACACTATTATGTTAGATCCACTATGGACTGGACTCTCACTATTATGTTAGATCCACTATGGACTGGACTCTCACTATTATGTTAGATCCACTATGGACTGGACTCACACTATTATGTTAGATCCACTATGGACTGGACTCTCACTATTATGTTAGATCCACTATGGACTGGACTCTCACTATTATGTTAGATCCACTATGGACAGGACTCTCACACTATTATGTTAGATCCACTATGGACTGGACTCTCACTATTATGTTAGATCCACTATGGACTGGACTCTCACTATTATGTTAGATCCACTATGGACTGGACTCTCACTATTATGTTAGATCCACTATGGACTGGACTCTCACACTATTATGTTAGATTCACTATGGACTGGACTCTCACACTATTATGTTAGATCCACTATGGACTGGACTCTCTCACTATTATGTTAGATCCACTATGGACAGGACTCTCACACTATTATGTTAGATCCACTATGGACTGGACTCTCACTATTATGTTAGATCCACTATGGACAGGACTCTCACACTATTATGTTAGATCCACTATGGACTGGACTCTCACACTATTATGTTAGATCCACTATGGACTGGACTTTTACACTATTATGTTAGATCCACTATGGACTGGACTCTCACTATTATGTTAGATCCACTATGGACAGGACTCTCACACTATTATGTTAGATCCACTATGGACTGGACTCTCACTATTATGTTAGATCCACTATGGACTGGACTCTCACTATTATGTTAGATCCACTATGGACTGGACTCTCACACTATTATGTTAGATCCACTATGGACTGGACTCTCACACTATTATGTTAGATCCACTATGGACTGGACTCTCTCACTATTATGTTAGATCCACTATGGACAGGACTCTCACACTATTATGTTAGATCCACTATGGACTGGACTCTCACACTATTATGTTAGATCCACTATGGACTGGACTCTCACACTATTATGTTAGATCCACTATGGACTGGACTCTCACTATTATGTTAGATCCACTATGGACAGGACTCTCACACTATTATGTTAGATCCACTATGGACTGGACTCTCACACTATTATGTTAGATCCACTATGGACTGGACTCTCACTATTATGTTAGATCCACTATGGACAGGACTCTCACACTATTATGTTAGATCCACTATGGACTAGACTCTCACACTATTATGTTAGATCCACTATGGACTGGACTCTCACACTATTATGTTCGATCCACTATGGACTAGACTCCCACACTATTATGTTAGATCCACTATGGACTGGACTCTCACACTATTATGTTAGATCCACTATGGACTGGACTCTCTCACTATTATGTTAGATCCACTATGGACAGGACTCTCACACTATTATGTTAGATCCACTATGGACTGGACTCTCACACTATTATGTTAGATCCACTATGGACTGGACTTTTACACTATTATGTTAGATCCACTATGGACTGGACTCTCACTATTATGTTAGATCCACTATGGACAGGACTCTCACACTATTATGTTAGATCCACTATGGACTGGACTCTCACTATTATGTTAGATCCACTATGGACTGGACTCTCACTATTATGTTAGATCCACTATGGACTGGACTCTCACACTATTATGTTAGATCCACTATGGACTGGACTCTCACACTATTATGTTAGATCCACTATGGACTGGACTCTCTCACTATTATGTTAGATCCACTATGGACAGGACTCTCACACTATTATGTTAGATCCACTATGGACTGGACTCTCACACTATTATGTTAGATCCACTATGGACTGGACTTTTACACTATTATGTTAGATCCACTATGGACTGGACTCTCACTATTATGTTAGATCCACTATGGACAGGACTCTCACACTATTATGTTAGATCCACTATGGACTAGACTCTCACACTATTATGTTAGATCCACTATGGACTGGACTCTCACACTATTATGTTCGATCCACTATGGACTAGACTCCCACACTATTATGTTAGATCCACTATGGACTGGACTCTCACACTATTATGTTAGATCCACTATGGACTGGACTCTCACACTATCATGTTAGATCCACTATGGACTGTACTCTCACACTATTATGTTAGATCCACTATGGACTGGACTCTCACACTATTATGTTAGATCCACTACGGACTGGACTCTCACACTATTATGTTAGATCCACTATGGACTGGACTCTCACACTATTATGTTAGATCCACTATGGACTGGACTCTCACACTATTATGTTAGATCCACTATGGACTGGACTCTCACACTATTATGTTAGATCCACTATGGACTGGACTCTCATACTATTATGTTAGATCCACTATGGACTGGACTCTCACACTATTATGTTAGATCCACTATGGACTGGACTCTCACACTATTATGTTAGATCCACTATGGACTGGACTCTCACACTATTATGTTAGATCCACTACGGACTGGACTCTCACACTATTATGTTAGATCCACTATGGACTGGACTCTCACACTATTATGTTAGATCCACTATGGACAGGACTCTCACACTATTATGTTAGATCCACTATGGACTGGACTCTCACACTATTATGTTAGATCCACTATGGACTGGACTTTTACACTATTATGTTAGATCCACTATGGACTGGACTCTCACTATTATGTTAGATCCACTATGGACAGGACTCTCACACTATTATGTTAGATCCACTATGGACTGGACTCTCACTATTATGTTAGATCCACTATGGACTGGACTCTCACTATTATGTTAGATCCACTATGGACTGGACTCTCACACTATTATGTTAGATCCACTATGGACTGGACTCTCTCACTATTATGTTAGATCCACTATGGACAGGACTCTCACACTATTATGTTAGATCCACTATGGACTGGACTCTCACACTATTATGTTAGATCCACTATGGACTGGACTCTCACTATTATGTTAGATCCACTATGGACAGGACTCTCACACTATTATGTTAGATCCACTATGGACTGGACTCTCACTATTATGTTAGATCCACTATGGACAGGACTCTCACAATATTATGTTAGATCCACTATGGACTGGACTCTCTCACTATTATGTTAGATCCACTATGGACAGGACTCTCACACTATTATGTTAGATCCACTATGGACTGGACTCTCACACTATTATGTTAGATCCACTATGGACTGGACTCTCACACTATTATGTTAGATCCACTACGGACTGGACTCTCACACTATTATGTTAGATCCACTATGGACTGGACTCTCACACTATTATGTTAGATCCACTATGGACTGGACTCTCACACTATTATGTTAGATCCACTATGGACTGGACTCTCACACTATTATGTTAGATCCACTATGGACTGGACTCTCATACTATTACCGGTATGTTAGAGCCACTATGGACTGGACTCTCACTATTATGTTAGATCCACTATGGACTGGACTCTCACACTATTATGCTAGATCCACTATGGACTGGACTTTCACTACTTAAGTTTGGACACACCTTCTCATTCAATATGTTTTCTTTATTTTCATGACTATTTACATTGTAGATTGTCACTGGAAAAAGGTGAAATAACTGAAAACATGTTTTATAATTCTAGTTTCTTCAAAATATCCACCCTTTGCTCCGATTACTGCTTTGCACACTCTTGGCATTCTCTCCATGAGCTTCAAGAGGTAGTCACCTGAACTGGTTTTCACTTCACAGGTGTCATATTTTTGATGGCTTCAGTGACAATCTACAATGTAAATAGTCATGAAAACAAAGAAAACGCATTGAATGAGAAGGTGTGTCCAAACTTTTGTATTTTTTTTAATAGTCACACATTCACATGCATTAAAGCAGGGGTGTCCAAACTTTTTCCACTGAGGGCCGCACATGGAAAAATTAAAGCATGTGGGGGCCATTTTGATATTTTTCATTTTCAAACCATAACAAAATATATGGATTTTTTATTTATTTTACCTTTAGGGGTCCCGGGGACCATAAGGGGTCTCAGTCATTAAAATGTAAAAAATGAGTCTGATTATCTTTTTTTTTAAATTATTTAACGCTTACAGTAAATCTCTATATCAATTTCAAGTTGATATAAAGTAATACAAATAAAAAAAATGTTTTATGGCTTTTCTGTCAAAAACAACTTAGTTTTTTTATAGTAAAACTGAAATATGCAGTATTTAGTAATTAGAGCCCTAAAACATCAATAATGCAGGACACCAT
Organism: Entelurus aequoreus; assembly: GCF_033978785.1. Taxonomy (NCBI): domain Eukaryota; kingdom Metazoa; phylum Chordata; class Actinopteri; order Syngnathiformes; family Syngnathidae; genus Entelurus; species Entelurus aequoreus. Next base: position 4,423,297 of record NC_084740.1, read on the forward strand.
TGATTTTTAATCATTTCATATTTTTGAGTCATCACAGTGAAAAGATAAATAAAAAATCACTAAATATATTTGGGATCCAAAAGGTGCCCCACTCATAAAGTGATACATTTTCATTAGGTTTTTCTTTTACTTTCAACACTTAAGTTACGAGATCAACTTCAGATATATCTGTCCATTTTATGCTGGAATAATTATTTTGTTGGTTTCATGCGCTTTTTGTCAAAGAAAACTTTGATGTTTTTATATGGCTACTACACAATATACCGTATTTCCTTGAATAGCCGCCGGGGCGCTAATTAATTTAAAACCTCTTCTCACTCCTGCGCTTACCAAAAGCATGCGGGATGGGCAAGCATGCGCTAATTATTTTAAAACCTCTTCTCACTCCGGCGCTTACCTTATCATGAAAAGCACATTTAACAAAAAAAAAACGTTATTATGGTCTTACCTTTACTTATAAATGATGTCCATCTGCAGCTGCTTCTGATCAAATGCAGTCTTCCTTATCTTTCTTCAGTTTTAAAAGTCTCTGGCGATATTCCTTTAATTATTACCTCCTGCTTCGATTGAAAGTCCAGTTTAGAAAACTGTTTTATTTTAGATATGTAATCCTCCATGTTAAAAGTGCAAGCAAACGATCGCTGCTCAGGCTTGCTGCTTGTTGTCTTCTTCTGCAGCACCGGTCTTCTGCAGTACTGGAAGTCGCAAGAAGGATCACTAGCGCCCTCTACCACCAGGAGGCGGGAGTCATTTAATGACTCATATTTGACCCGGCGGAAGTGCCAAGCATGCGCTAATTATTTTGCGAAACGAGTTTGACCCGGCTGTAATTCTAGGCAGGCGAATACTATATTCCCGGCGGCAATTCAAGGAAATACGGTATGCAATATTTACCACATAAAACATTTTAAAGTGAAATATTTGAAGTAATTGGAGCTCTGAAAATAATTCATTATAACATGGATTTTTTGTCTTTTTTTTTTTTTTTTTGAGCAATGTCAAAAAAAGAAAAATAAAGAAAGACAAAAGAGAAAAAAAACAGCCTGCATGGCAGCTTTTGTGTCAACATTGCAACTTTTTCTCGTTAGATTTCACCTCATTCCACTTTTTTTAATGTTCTTTTTTATTTTTACAATAGTATTTCCAGAATGTGTGGCGGGCCGGTAAACAATTAGCTGCGGGCTGCAAATGGCCCCCGGGCCGCACTTTGGACAGCCCTGCATTAAAGCTACACACAAAATGGTGTGTTCCCAGTAAGTACTTTAAAAGGGTCTAAATTCCAGCTTTAAAACCTCCAAAGGCTTAGTGGCCACATACGTGGACAGCACCTTTTAGCTCTTATTTCCAAAATTGTGTACACTACTGAATTGGGGTCTTATGGCCGCTTATGTGGACACTTATACTGCCATCTGGTGGTGTCAGAAGAGTATAACATACAATGGAATTTGGGAGAAAAAAAAAAGTGTAAAAATAAGAATTAGCATGTCACTAAACATGAAGTACACGTTTGTGTACTTATGGACTAAGTACATCATATCAAAAGGTGATTCTTAGTTTGTATTCTAATTAGGGTCCAATAAGCCCAAATAGCAAAGAGAAATAAATAAAGCATGTAAACAAACAGCTTGGGCCTTAAGAGGTTAAAGCTACATTTTGGACATCAGATGTGTAATGCACTATGTGACCTGTCCAACATTCAGACAGTCAAGTGGTGATTGCCTACCTTCTCAATGATGGCCTGCAGACACACGTTGGTGGGGAGGGCGTCCACGCTGCTCATGGACAGCTCCACCACGCAGCGACAGATGGGGCACTTCAGCGGCTGGTGGATGGGGCGCCAGATGGAGTAGTTGGGCAGTGCCTGGAGCACGCTGTCCAGGCAGGCCTTGCAGAAGGTGTGCGAGCACGGGAGGACGCGGGGGTCAGAGAACAGAGAGTAACACACGGAACAGGTCAGGTCCTCCTCAAGGGTGTCCATGCTGGAGACCAAGGACCACCACGCCTAATGGAGGAAACAGAGGGAATACACTCATTAAGTTCATTTCATCCGATACCAGTAGTTTGTCAAGATGAAGCCTTAATTCTTGTACGTGCAATAATAGTCATATTACCAAGTGACATCGTTTTGAAAATCTTGGAAAATTCCTTAAAAGTAGCCCAAGATAACAATGCTGCACCAAAATTAGCACACTTGCTCCTAACTAAAAAGCAAATTATTCAAAATGCTATTTTTCATATTCAAAATGCTATTTTTCATTCCACATTTATCTTTCTTTTTTTTTGTGTGTGTGTGTATATTTGTCCACCAGATGGCGCTACTTTTTCCTGAATGCTATGAATAAGAAATTGCTTGTTTTTTTCAATTATTTTTGTTAAAGACAGTCGTATTGGCCCTGCGATGAGGAGGCGACTTGTCCAGGGTGTACCCCGCCTTCCGCCCCAATGCAGCTGAGATAGGCTCCAGCACCCCCCGCCACCCCAAAAGGGACAAGCGGTAGGAAATGGATGGATGGATGGATGTAAACATACTGAAATGTAAGGATTAAAACATCCAAAATAAGTAATATTTGATATGTATATTACGGGCTACACTAGTTTTAAAAGATTGACCTTTTTAAAAATTGTACAAAGTCTTCAAATTATTGTTTTTACAGTTTTTGTGAAGCTGACATTTTTTAGCAACATTAGGTTAACCCAGGCCTGGGCAATTATTTTGACTCGGGGAGCCAAATTTAGAGACAAAAATGTGTCTGGGGGCCGGTATATATATATATATATATATATATATATATATATATATATATATATATATATATATATATATATATATATATATATATATATACATATATATATATATACACACATATATACATACATACACATTTGTATGTATATATATATATATATATATATATATATATATATATATATATATATATATATATACACACATATATACATACACATTTGTATGTATATATATGTATATATATATATATATATATTATATATATATATATAAATACATGTATATATATATATAACATATATATATATATAAATACATGTATATATATATAACATATATATACATAAGCTGTGAAAATCTGCTGTACAGTACGTGTGCTTGGGTCCTATTTTTAGGAACACTACTACAAAACCTCACAATAATGTCTGATTGAAAGCTAAAAACTTTATGACAGACCCCCTTAAAAAACAGAATTGAATTTTAATTTTTTTTTACTGAATGAGACACCCAGAATGTAGGTGAAAATAAAGAATGTGGGATTTACAATATTAACTATGAAGGATAAAACACTGAATATTGACAACATATAGACGTCACACCCCCTCTCCATCCACATATTTTACAATCTAGCGAAACGCAACAAAATTGCAACAAACAGCGAAATATGAACATGAAGGGTAAAAAAAACAAAAAACACCTACGGTCTGATATATGTGATACATCACTAAGCTTTACAACTTTGTTGTACAAATCTCCTTCCACGTCTGTCCCTGACACCCACATTTCAGGCTCTGGAAACACTCTGTGGAAACACTCCCTGCCCACACTGCTTGGTACCTCGTCTGAGCTGCTGTGACTTACATTACCATAGTAACTCATTAGATGACTATACCGTAGTAACTAATTAGATGACCATAGTAACTAATTAGATTACCATACTAACTAATTATATTACCATACTAACTAATTAGATGACTATAGTAACTAATTAGATGACCATAGTAACTCATTAGATGACTATACCGTAGTAACTAATTAGATGACCATAGTAACTAATTATATTACCATACTAACTAATTATATTACCATACTAACTAATTAGATGACTATAGTAACTAATTAGATGACCATAGTAACTCATTAGATGACTATACCGTAGTAACTAATTAGATGACCATAGTAACTAATTCGATTACCATACTAACTAATTAGATTACCATACTAACTAATTAGATGACTATAGTAACTAATTAGATGACCATAGTAACTAATTAGATGACTATACCGTAGTAACTAATTAGATGACCATAGTAACTCATTAGATGACCATAGTAACTAATTAGATGATTATAGTAACTAAATAGATGACCATAGTAACTCATTAGATGACCATAGTAACTAATTAGATGATTATAGTAACTAAATAGATGACCATAGTAACTCATTAGATGACTATACCTTAGTAACTAATTAGATGACCATAGTGACTAATTAGATGAGCATAGTAACTAAATAGATGACCATAGTAACTCATTAGATGACTATACCGTAGTAACTAATTAGATGACAATAGTAACTAATTAGATGACCATAGTAACTAATTAGATGACCATAGTGACTAAATAGATGACTATAGTAACTAAATAGATGACTATACCGTAGTAACTAATTAGATGACAATGGTAACTAAATAGATGACCATAGTAACTAATTATATGACCATAGTGACTAAATAGATGACCATAGTAACTAATTAGATGACCATAGTAACTCATTAGATGACTATACCGTAGTAACTAATTAGATGACCATGGTAACTAAATAGATGACCATAGTAACTAATTAGATGACTATACCGTAGTAACTAATTAGATGACCATGGTAACTAAATAGATGACTATAGTAACTAATTAGATGACCATAGTGACTAATTAGATGACCATAGTGACTAAATAGATGACCATAGTAACTAATTAGATGACCATAGTGACTAAATAGATGACCATAGTAACTAATTAGATGACCATAGTAACTCATTAGATGACTATACCGTAGTAACTAATTAGATGACCATAGTAACTAAATAGATGACCATAGTAACTAATTAGATGACCATAGTAACTCATTAGATGACTATACCGTAGTAACTCATTAGATGACCCTGGTAACTAAATAGATGACCATAGTAACTAATTAGATGACCATAGTGACTAAATAGATGACCATAGTAACTAATTAGATGACCATAGTAACTCATTAGATGACTATACCGTAGTAACTAATTAGATGACCATAGTAATTAATTAGATGACAATAGTAACTAATTAGATGACAATAGTAACTAATTAGATGACTATACCATAGTAACTAATTAGATGACTATAGAAACTAATTAGATGACCACAGTAACTAGTAATGCAAAAGTGCAGATTCCAAGCATGTAAATAGTTAGTATAGTTGAAGACTTCCGGTCATTATAAAACATGAGTGCACATCATAACGGCAGCTACACTTTATATCTTAAAATATCTAAAAAAACAAAAATTTGGGAATGTCCGGCGGGACAGATTGAAACGTTTAACGGGCCTTAATTTGCCCAGGTCCGGGTTAACCAAACACACATTTTATAGGAGCTATTTTGGTCAAAACTGGATTTGCTAATACAACTAATGGGAACAAATGTGAGTCATTTTAAGGATCTCTTCAGGCACGTAAGTCCAAAGTGCAGCGCTGACAGAATGTACATGCTCAGTTTTACTGGCACATGTATTAATCAAATAAAACAAACATAAATAACTGGTTTTCACTTCACAGGTGTCATAGTTTTGATGCCTTCAGTGACAATCTACAATGTAAATAGTCATGAAAATAAAAAAAACACATTGAATGAGAAGGTGTGTCCAAACTTTTGGCCTCTACCGTATATAAATACATACATACATATATATATATATATATATATATATATATATATATATATATATATATATATATATATATATATATATATATATATATATATATATATATATATATATATATATATACATATATATATACATATATATTATAATATAGTTTTTGTGACATATATATTATAATATAGTTTTTGTGAAGCTGACATTTTTAGCAACATTAGGTTAACGGTTCCAGGGGTCGGCAACCCAAAATGTTGAAAGAGCCATATTGGACCAAAAAAAACAAAAACAAATCTGTCTGGAGCCGCAAAAAAATAAAAGCTATATTACATGTGTCATGAGATATAAATTTAATTAAGAGGACTTAAAGGAAACTAAATTAGCTCAAATATAGCTACAAATGAGGCATAATGATGCAATATGTACATATAGCTAGCCTAAATAGCATGTTAGCATCGATTAGCTTGCAGTCATGCAGTGACCAAATATGTCTGATTAGCACTCCACACAAGTCAATAACATCAACAAAACTCACCTTTGTGCACTCATGTACCAGGTTAAAAGTGTGGTGGACAAAATGAGACAGAAAAAGAAGTGGCATAAAACACGTCCTAGAAAGTCGGAGAAAGTTATGCATGTAAACAGACTATACGGTGAGTTCAAGGACCGCCAAAATAAGTAGGACAAAACGGCGCTCACCAAATACTTGAATCAGTGAAGCATATTTAATATAAACAGTGTGATTTATAACAATTACGGAGGTTTGTGTCATGTTTGTCCTCCTACAGAAACCATACTAAAACAAAAAAATTGATTTTTTTTTCCCCTCATCTTTTTCCATTCTTCATACATTTTTGAAAAATCTCCAGAGAGCCACTAGGGCGGCGCTAAAGAGCCGCATGCGGCTCTAGAGCCTCGGGTTGCCGACCCCCGGGTTAACCAAACACAAATTTCATAGGAGCTATTTTGGTCAAAACTGGATTTGCTAATACAACTAATGGGAACAAATGTGAGTCATTTTAAGGATCTCTTCAGGCACGGAAGTCCAAAGTGCAGCCTCGGGTAGCTCATTTTTACTGGCACATGTATTAATCAAATGAAACAAACATAAATAACTGCTGAAGTGGAGAACAACGACCAAAATGTCCTGAGAAAATGAAGAAATGTTAATATGAATAACACTGATCATATTAATTGCGCAATTGTTTTTAAACCGTATTTTAATAGACATTTGGATTATTGAACATCCCTGTATTAAGGGTTATTTAAGAGTTAGATGTATGTATATTGTTACATATTTATATACTTATATTGCATTTAACTAAAAAGTGGTGGTCAGTGTAACAATGCAGTAAGCTCAGGTTGCTTTGAAAAGTGATTTATTTTTATATAACGTTTTTTTTTTTGTGGAGACTCAAAGCGCTTTTTGTTAAAGCCATTATCTAAATCTTCAAGCTACATTTGAACCGTGTGGGAGCAGGTGGGTAAAGTGTCTCGCCCAAGGACACAACAGCGGCGACTAGGATGGCGGAAGCGGGAATCGAACCTGGAACCCACAAGCTGCGGGCACGGCCGCCTCAAAGCGATGTAAGAAAAAGACCAGGGGCCGTACTTATTAAGCTTCTTAGAGTGCCATTTTACACTTAAGTCCTGAGAATTTGCGAAATTTAGTCCTACTCTCAAACTTAAGAATAAAAGCTTTTTATCAACGTTCTTAAGTCTAAGAATCACTCCTACTCTCCACGATATTTAAGAGACTTTCAGAGGTGTCTTAAGTGGTTAGGAGTTGCCAGCAGGGGATGGCACTGAGGCGAGAGAGACGTGCGCCAACGTTCAGGGAACGGAACAATGTTGGGTTTTTTTTTATGACGAGCAGCTGATCAAACGGTATCGTTTAGACAGAGCGGATATTATTTTTGTCACAGATTTAATACTTTTCGATTCCTTGTTGATTTCTGCATGTGTCTGCAGTGGGCTAGTATATATAGAGCCACCCACACCAGTTTCAAATTAGTTGCCTAATTAATGAATTGGAAAGAAAATGTTATGACAGTAGCGTATGTGTGTGGCCGTGAGGTGAGTGACGTCAGTGAGTGTGTGGGCGAGAGAAGAGAGGGAGCGGTAGCGTGAGTGCCGGCGGGGACTAGTTTGTTTTGTATTATTTTGTAGTTTATTGTCAAAATATACACTCCCATTGTCCACTTAAATATTTCCAAGATATTTCTTTATTCTTAGACAACGGATTCCCTTCCGTGATTGGTCATTTCTATGGACACAGAAATGACGTCACCTAAAATTGCGTTTACGGCACATAGTAATGTCGTAATTCAGCTCTGAGTGTGACACTTAAGATTCAGTCCTACACTTCGCTGAAAGTGTGAGTAAGACGCTTGATAACTAACTTTTAAGTGCAGCTTTCAGCCAAGAATTTATTTACTCTTAAGTCAACTCTTAGCAGACTTCTTAGGAGTAATTCTGAGAAGCTTGATAAGTACGGCCCCAGGTATATAAAACGGGGACTAGAGCAGCTCCTATCCGATTGCTTTGCATTATGCAGAGTCATGGACTTCCAAACATGTGTCATAGGAACAGTCCTGCATGGATCAGCTGTCCTCTAACTCAGTGGTCTCCGACCTTTTTTGCGGACCGGTTTAATGTAGGCATTATTTTCAGGGACCGGCTTTCCATTTGTGCCAGATAAATACAGCAAGAATAAGTGCATGAAAAATATAACTCACTATAACGCTGAATTAGTGTTTCTTTGGAAAATCAGCCTTTGGCTACAATCTGTCACGTTTCTATTTGATATGTTCATTAATGTGCATTGTAACATGTTACACAGTTCTAACAAATGTAACAACTTCCTAAGAGGAGTTTTATTGTACATCTATGAACAAGCTCATGGTGTGTCTAGTGCACTGGTGTCAAACTCAAGGCCCGCGGGCCAAATCTGGCCCTCCACATCATTTTATATGGCCCTCAAAAGCCTGGAAATAATATTTGTCAATAAAATACCTTTATTTTCTTACTAACGGTATTTAGGTCTTTTTTTCTAGTTTGACAAGGAAAAAAAATAGTGTCCAATATTGCAACAAATATTATATTATCTAACTTTGTTGGATAAAATCCAAATAAATACTTAAATATCTGCTTAACTTGTGATTTCGCAGCAAGTTATCCATCAAATTGTACACTATAAAAATGACCAATAGATTTTACTGTAACATTTAGGGATTTTTTTTTTTACAGCATTTTACTGTAAGTTGGGGGGAAAAAACGACCAAGGTTGATTTTTTTACAGTAAAATTCTGTCGACTGAGCTGTCAGTTTGTTTGTTTTTTTTTACTGTAAAATCCACAGTTGATGATTTTATGGTGGCACATTTTATTATGGTAAAAAACTAGTAGCTGAGTTGCCAAAATAAAATGAAACAGCGGTACTGTATTTCTATTTACAGTAATATGTTGTAAAAATAATAATAATTTTAAAAAATAGTGTCCAATATTGCAACAAATATTATATTATTTAACTTTGTTGGTCAAAATTCAAATAAATACTTAAATATCTGCTTAACTTATGATTTTGAAGCAAGTTATCCATCAAATTGTACACTATGAAAATGACCAATAGATTTTACTGTAACATTTAGGGATTTTTTTTTTTTACAGCATTTTACTGTAAGTTGGGGGGAAAACAAACGACCAAAGTTTATTTTTTTACAGTAAAATTCTGTCGACTGAGCTGTCAGTTTGCTTGTTTTTTTACGGTAAAATCCACGGTTGACGATTTTATGGTAGCACATTTTATTATAGTAAAAAACTGGCTGCTGAGTTGCCAAAATAAAATGAAACAGCGGTACTGTATTTCTATTTACAGTAATATGTTGTAAAAATAATAATTAAAAAAAAAATTGTGTCCTATATTGCAACAAATATTATATTATCTAACTTTGTTGGTCAAAATCCAAATAAATACTTAAATATCTGCTTAACTTATGATTTCGAAGCAAGTTATCCATCAAATTGTACACTATGAAAATAACCAATAGATTTTACTGTAAAATTTATTTTTATTTTTTACAGCATATTACTGTAAGTTGGAAAAAATGACCAATGTTAGTTTTTTTTACAGTAAAATTCTGTCGACTGAGCTGTCAGTTTGTTTGTTTTTTTTACTGTAAAATCCACGGTTGATGATTTTATGGTAGCACATTTTATTATGGTAAAAAACTAGTAGCTGAGTTGCCAAAATAAAATGAAACAGCGGTACTGTATTTCTATTTACAGTAATATGTTGTAAAAATAATAATTATTTAAAAAAATGGTGCCCAATATGGCAACAAATATTATATTATTTAACATTGTTGGTCCAAATCCAAATAAATACTTAAATATCTGCTTAACTTGTGATTTCGAAGCAAGTTATCCATCAAATTGTACACTATGAAAATGACCAATAGATTTTACTGTAAAATTTAGTTTTTTTGTTTTTTTTACAGAACATTACTGTAAGTTGAAGAAAAACGACCAATGTTTAGTTTTTTTTACAGTAAAATTCTGTCGACTGAGCTGTCAGTTTGTTTGTTTTTTTACTGTAAAATCCACGGTTGACGATTTTATGGTAGCACATTTTATTATGGTAAAAAACTAGTAGCTGAGTTGCCAAAATAAAATGAAACAGCGGTACTGTATTTCTATTTACAGTAATATGTTGTAAAAATAATAATTAAAAAAAAAATTGTGTCCTATATTGCAACAAATATTATATTATCTAACTTTGTAGGTCAAAATCCAAATAAATACTTAAATATCTGCTTAACTTATGATTTCAAAGCAAGTTATCCATCAAATTGTACACTATGAAAATGACCAATAGATTTTACTGTAAAATTTATTTTTATTTTTTACAGCATATTACTGTAAGTTGAAGAAAAACAACCAATGTTTAGTTTTTTTTACAGTAAAATTCTGTCGACTGAGCTGTCAGTTTGTTTGTTTTTTTACTGTAAAATCCACGGTTGATGATTTTATGGTAGCACATTTTATTATGGTAAAAAACTAGTAGCTGAGTTGCCAAAATAAAATGAAACAGCGGTACTGTATTTCTATTTACAGTAATATGTTGTAAAAATAATAATAATTTAAAAAAATAGTGTCCAATATTGCAACAATTATTATATTATCTAACTTTGTTGGATAAAATCCAAATAAATACTTAAATATCTGCTTAACTTGTGATTTCGCAGCAAGTTATCCATCAAATTGTACACTATGAAAATGACCAATAGATTTTACTGTAACATTTAGGGATTGTTTTTTTTACAGCATTTTACTGTAAGTTGGGGGGAAAAAAACGACCAATGTTAATTTTTTTACAGTAAAATTCTGTCGACTGAGCTGTCAGTTTGTTTTTTTACTGTAAAATCCACGGTTGACGATTTTATGGTAGCACATTTTATTATGGTAAAAAACTGACTGCTGAGTTTCCAAAATAAAATGAAACAGCGGTACTGTATTTCTATTTACAGTAATATGTTGTAAAAATAATAATTAAAAAAAACACCATATATTTTACAGTAAAAGTCTGGCAACTAAACTGCCAGTTTTTTTATGTACAAAAATAATGTAACAAAGTTCTAACAAATATAACAACTTCCTATGAGGAGTTTTATTGTACATCTATGAACAAGCTCATGGTGTGTCTAGTGCACTGGTGTCAAACTCAAGGCCCGCGGGCCAAATCTGGCCCTCCACATCATTTTATATGGCCCTCAAAAGCCTGGAAATAATATTTGTCAATAAAATACCTTATATTTACTTTCTTTATTTTCTTACTAACAGTATTTAGGTCTTTTTTTCTAGTTTGACAAGGGGAAAAAAATAGTGTCCAATATTGCAACAAATATTATATTATCTAACTTTGTTAGATAAAATCCAAAATAAATACTTAAATATCTGCTTAACTTATGATTTTGAAGCAAGTTATTCATCAAATTGTACACTATAAAAATGACCAATAGATTTTACTGTAACATTTAGGGAGTTTTTTTTACAGCATTTTACTGTAAGTTGGGGGGAAAAAAACGACCAAAGTTGATTTTTTTACAGTAAAATTATGTCGACTGAGCTGTCAGTTTGTTTGTTTTTTTACTGTAAAATCCACGGTTGATGATTTTTTGGTAGCACATTTTATTATGGTAAAAAACTAGTAGCTGAGTTGCCAAAATAAAATGAAACAGCGGTACTGTATTTCTATTTACAGTAATATGTTGTAAAAATAATAATAATTTAAAAAAATTGTGTCCAATATTGCAACAAATATTATATTATCTAACTTTGTTGGTCAAAATCCAAATAAATACTTAAATATCTGCTTAACTTGTGATTTCGAAGCAAGTTATCCATCAAATTGTACACTATGAAAACTTTTTTTTTTTTTTTTTACAGCATATTACTGTAAGTTGAAGAAAAACGACCAATGTTAGTTTTTTTAACAGTAAAATTCTGTCGACTGAGCTGTCAAATTGTTTGTTTTTTTACTGTAAAATCCACGGTTGACGATTTTATGGTAGCACATTTTATTATGGTAAAAAACTGGCTTCTGAGTTGCCAAAATAAAATGAAACAGCCGTACTGTATTTCTATTTACAGTAATATGTTGTAAAAATAATAATTTAAAAAAAAATGGTGTCCTATATTGCAACAAATATTATATTATCTAACTTTGTAGGTCAAAATCCAAATAAATACTTAAATATCTGCTTAACTTATGATTTCAAAGCAAGTTATCCATCAAATTGTACACTATGAAAACATTTTTTTTTTTTTTTTACAGCATATTACTGTAAGTTGAAGAAAAACGACCAATGTTTTTTTACGGTAAAATCCACGGTTGACGATTTTATGGTAGCACATTTTGTTATGGTAAAAAACTGGCTGCTGAGTTGCCAAAATAAAATGAAACAGCGGTACTGTATTTCTATTTACAGTAATATGATGTAAAAATAATTTTAAAAAATAGTGTCCAATATTGCAACAAATATTATATTATTTAACTGTGTTGGTCAAAATCCAAATAAATACTTAAATATCTGCTTAACTTATGATTTCGAAGCAAGTTATCCATCAAATTGTACACTATAAAAACTTTTTATTTTTTAATTTTTATTTTTTACAGCATATTACTGTAAGTTGAAGAAAAACGACCAATGTTAGTTTTTTTTACAGTAAAATTCTGTCGACTGAGCTGTCTGTTTTTTTTACGGTAAAATCCACGGTTGATGATTTTATGGTAGCACATTTTATTATGGTAAAAAACTGGCTGCTGAGTTGCCAAAATAAAATTAAACAGCGGTACTGTATTTCTATTTACAGTAATATGTTGTAAAAATAATAATTAAAAAAAAAACACCATATATTTTACAGTAAAAGTCTGGCAACTTTTTTTCTGTTAAAAACAGGTAAAATCTGCAGATTTTTTTTACACTTTACGTAAGAATTAAAAAATATATATATTTAAATTCATAGGCAAATTTATTAATTATTTACTGTTACAAGCGGCCCTCTAATGGCAGCCATGACTGCGGTGTGGCCCTCAAAGAAAACAAGTTTGACACCCCTTGTGGCCCTCAATGAATGTTGGTCATTATGGTGGTACTTAATGAATACTTAGATCTACTACACTACTGTATTTAATGTTGTCATTATGGTGGTACTTAATGAATACTTAGATCTACTACACTACTGTATTTATTGTTGTCATTATGGTGGTACTTAATGAATACTTAGGTCTACTACACTACTGTATTTATTGTTGTCATTATGGTGGTACTTAATGAATACTTAGGTCTACTACACTACTGTATTTAATGTTGTCATTATGGTGGTACTTAATGAATACTTAGGTCTACTACACTACTGTATTTAATGTTGTCATTATGGTGGTACTTAATGAATACTTAGGTCTACTACACTACTGTATTTATTGTTGTCATTATGGTGGTACTTAATGAATATTTAGGTCTACTACACTACTGTATTTATTGTTGTCATTATGGTGGTACTTAATGAATACTTAGGTCTACTACACTACTGTATTTAATGTAGTCATGGTGGTACTTAATGAATACTTAGGTCTACTACACTACTGTATTTAATGTTGTCATTATGGTGGTACTTAATGAATACTTAGGTCTACTACACTACTGTATTTAATGTTGTCATTATGGTGGTACTTAATGAATACTTAGGTCTACTACACTACTGTATTTAATGTTGTCATTATGGTGGTACTTAATGAATACTTAGGTATACTACACCATTGTATTTGAATGTTGTCATTATGGTAGTACTTAATGAATACTTAGGTCTACTACACTACTGTATTTAATGTTGTCATTATGGTGGTACTTAATGAATACTTAGGTCTACTACACTACTGTATTTAATGTTGTCATTATGGTGGTACTTAATGAATACTTAGGTCTACTACACTACTGTATTTAATGTTGTCATTATGGTGGTACTTAATGAATACTTAGGTACACTACACCATTGTATTTGAATGTTGTCATTATGGTGGTAATTAATGAATACTTAGGTCTACTACGCTTCTGTATTTAATGTTGTCATTATGGTGGTACTTAATGAATACTTAGGTCTACTATACTACTGTATTTAATGTTGTCATTATGGTGGTACTTAATGAATACTTAGGTCTACTATACTACTGTATTTAATGTTGTCATTATGGTGGTACTTAATGAATACTTAGGTCTACTACACTACTGTATGGCATGTCTATGATATGGGTATAGTATTTAGTACTATGATATGGTTATAGTATTTAGTACTATGATATTGGTACAGTATTTAGTATTATATGGGTATAGTATTTAGTACTATGATATGGGTACAGTATTTAGTACTATGATATGAGTATAGTATTTAGTACTATGATATGGGTATAGTATTTAGTACTATGATATGGGTATAGTATTTAGTACTATGATATTGGTACAGTATTTAGTACTATGATATGGGTATAGTATTTAGTACTATGATATGGGTACAGTATTTAGTACTATGCTGTGAGTATAGTATTTAGTACTATGATATGGGTATAGTATTTAGTACTATATGGGTACAGTATTTAGTACTATATGAGTAGTATTTAGTACTATGATATGGGTATAGTATTTAGTACTATTATATGAGTAGTATTTAGTACTATGATATGGGTATAGTATTTAGTACTATGATATGAGTATAGTATTTAGTACTATGATATGGGTACAGTATTTAGTACTATATGGGTATAGTATTTAGTACTATGATATGGGTACAGTATTTAGTACTATGATATGGGTACAGTATTTAGTACTATGATATGGGTATAGTATTTAGTACTATGATATTGGTACAGTATTTAGTACTATGATATGGGTATAGTATTTAGTACTATGATATGGGTACAGTATTTAGTACTATGATATGAGTATAGTATTTAGTACTATGATATAGTATTTAGTACTATATGGGTACAGTATTTAGTACTAGGATATGAGTATAGTATTTAGTACTATGATATGGGTATAGTATTTAGTACTATGATATGGGTACAGTATTTAGTACTATGATATGGGTATAGTATTTAGTACTATGATATGAGTATAGTATTTAGTACTATGATATGGGTACAGTATTTAGTACTATGATATGAGTATAGTATTTAGTACTATGATATGGGTATAGTATTTAGTACTATGATATGGGTACAGTATTTAGTACTATGATATGAGTATAGTATTTAGCACTATGATATGGGTACAGTACTTAGTACTATAACTATGTTCTATCCCTAGAGAGAAGGCATACTTTATGTGTCGGCATCTTTGTGTAAACTTCCATTGCAGAATCTTATCTCGGGGCCAAGTGTCTGCTTGTCGGTTATCATATGACAGATGAATTAGTTATTATGCTATAATTAAGAGCTGTATCAATAAGCCATAGTTTATTGCACAGAATGTGACGATAATTACGCATTAGTGTTTGATGAAATGTTATTGTTTGATCGTCAGCTTGTAACGTACGTGCTAATATCGTATATATTAAAGTGGGTTGGCGTAGATTACCCAGGACTCACCGTTGTTGTATTATGTGATCATGTACAGCGGTTAAACCGCAATATGGTCATCGAAACGTTGGGAATTTAAAACTTATTCAAACTTACCGTCTGGTCGGAGGTGTTGTTTAGGCAAGAACGCTTTCATTTCCTGGGTAGTTTCATGGTGGGTTTATGACCGTTAGAAATTTCTTACCGCCAAGTTTGTTGATGACGTTGTAGCGAGACCGCTGTAAACAAACCAGAACTCTGGGAAGACTATAAACAAATACGTGTTTTTTAGTAATGATGTGACTTGTCCGAGGTAGGTTAGCATTTAGGGGTTTGTTTAAATGCGTTTAACGGATTGGTGCACTTCAGATTTCGATGGCAGGGAACGCATCACTCTTGTCTGTAGTACGCATGCGCACAACCAAGGCTATCCAACCAATCAGGGCACGACCAGGAATAATTTGAACGTTTTTTTGTTTTTTAATAATTTGAACAAGCGCTAACCCGTCCTGTCAAAAACAAACGTTTTAATAATTTGAACAAGTGCTCAACCGTCCTGTCAAAAACAAACGACACAAACATTGGGTTCACTATTTTATTTTCTCAGACAACTTAAGTTGTAGCCTAACCCCCCCCACCCACCCCACCCCCAAAAAAGATTTGGGTTAACCACTTCAGTGTGAAGGTTCTTTTCTTAACATCTGCAAAAATCACGTCTCTGCTAACGTGGAATGCTGGAAAAAAAAAAAATAGACCCTTATGTCCAACATCATGTGTATGATCACAAAGTGTAATTGTCCTTTAATTACAGTGTCTCAGTGGGTTTAACACAAACTGGAGTGGTTAGATTTGTACACTTAGTTTGAAGAAAATATGAACATAGGGTAATAAAGGACTCCCAGGGTACTGAAGATATATATCATTGTGTCGATTATGTATCCTAAGGCCTGTGCCAATGGGACACCCTACAACGTTGAGGGAGGGGGGAAAAATGGTTAGATTACCTCAATGAGTAACCAATATATTTTACTGCAGCTCTTGAAATGAGATCAATATTTTCTTAACTATCACTAAAAACATCCTTGGACTACTCTAGAAAGACAAAGATTGTGTTCAAGTGATGCACATTGCAGATGTGGCCGACCTATGAAGTCACCGACCTATCTTCACAAAGAAAGGGAGACTTTACTTTGCAGCACATGTGCAAAACCATACCGATCATTTTCGCAATGAAGTCATAAAGGGGGATAAAGGAAGGGGAAACATGTAACATTTAAGCACAGTTTACTTAAAAAGAAAATTACACTGTATCCACAGCCTAAGGAAACTAAAAGACCCTAAAAAAACCTGTGCCATATTTGAGTACATGCAAAGGTTATGAGATTCACAATCCTACATGAAATGGCCATTGTTCACTTCTCGCTTTCATGATCATTAGTCAAAGCTATGGCAACAATTTTTTTTTTTTCTTTTCCTCTGCGATTAAAAGTAACGCTCGTAAGGGTAAACTGAATCTTTTAGTTATTCCTAACAATGGTGTCAATTTCACAGCATGTCTGGTGGCATAGCTTTAGGGTTGTGGTGTGAGGGTGGCTTGATGATCGCCATCAAACACCATTACTGAAGCAATTAAAGTAAAAGCCGAAAATAAAGTAAAAAAAAAAAAAAAAAGCATAAAAAGGAACGCGCTGGAGGCAAACAGAAAAGCTCCAAAGCCACCAAATCCATCTTAATATATAATGCACCATCTCTCTGCATCTGCCAATAGCAATGTCCAGTGTCAATTATTACTAACTTAGTTGAAAACAAAATAAACCTTGCAATGACATTTTTTTTCTTCCTCCTTCTCATATCCAAAGTTCTTCTTTTCAGGGATTTGAGGATCAGCCTCAAAGGCCGAATTTCTTTCTCGGAATCTTTTCTAAACCTCCCCGCGTTTCTCAATTCTTCAAGATGTTGCATTTTGTTATTTTTCCCGTCCCCGCATGCGTTCGCACACTTCTAGTCAGGCACGCAGCCAAGCACACACATCCCACCCACCCACCCTCTCTCGCACACGTGACACGCGCAGTCGGACTCCCGGCCCCGCCCCCCCCCCGTGGGCAGGGGGTAGGAGGATGGTGCCCTGTTGAGAGGAGATGAACCTGGCTCCTCAGCACTGAGTCCAGACATTCATACGCAATGGGTCCATTCACACACGTCTGATAGTGTGGCCGATTAGGGGAGGGGCACAATGAAGGTGGCGCCCTCGAGTTGGGAGGATCGCAGAATTGTGATGATTCGTGGTTCATTTCAGTTCAGAATTATAGTTTGATGCACTTCTGCATTTTCTCGCATTAAGATTTCCAGATAGCGTGGTGCTCCTCGGGCAGACACGGGAGTTTCCTCGTAGTTTTTCTTGAAGAGGACAGCTCCAATAACCAGTTATGTCGGCATGTCTCTCCAAACTGTTGATGTAGGTGTTTTTGCTTCTTTTTTTTTTTTTTAGCAACATGTAGCCACTCATTCTCACTCGCACCCACTCGCCAACTCAAACTTCATTTGGGCTGGTTCCCCCTGGAATGCCAAATGAAATCCACACATTTTTCTCTCAGATAAGATGCAGCCATGGATCCCACGAGCCAAGCACAATGGATCAAATATCTCACACTCTCGCTCTCTCTCTCGCTCGCTCTCCTATTTTTTTTTTATATGTTGAACAGAGTGCTGCATCGTGAACAAAACTCCAGAATACCCCAGATGCTGTCTAGAACTGGAATCCCTCGGCTGGCACGTTGGCAGAGTTAAAGCCAAAAGTTCCGCCCTGGATGGCTTCAGGGACCAGGCTGTTGTCTTCATCAATCTGAATCACACAGACAAAGTTATAAACAGGGTGGAAATAAGACGCAAACATTACAGTAATAGTGTCGGCCTCAATTTGCTTGATTATAGTAGACTGTATGATTGACACTGCAGTCTGACAACAGCACAGAAGTTTTACAAGGCCAAAGTGAGTGGATATGTAAAATATGACGAGATGAACTAAAATAAAAACTACGTCGACGGGTGACATGACTATGAAAGATAGGGCTGGGAAATATGGACCAATACTGATATCCCGGTATTCTAAGGCCGAATGGCGATAAACATCAGTATTTTAAACTCTACACTAGAGATGTCCGATAAATGGCTTTTTTGCCGATATCCGATATTGTTCAACTCTTAATTACCGATTCCGATATCAACCGATACAGATATATACAGTCGTGGAATGAACACATTATTATGCCTAATTTTGTTGTGATGCCCCGCTGGATGCATTAAACAATGTAACAACAGCGGAGTTCATACTCCAACAGGCTCCTTCAACTTCCTTCCCGCACTGTGCGATTCAAGAACTCCTTCATTCCGTACTCCATCCAGCTGTATAATCACTCGCCATACGGCAATAGATGACATCTGCCTATTATCTGACACCTGACATGTTAGCTACTTCTCTTTGTTTATAATGTCTATCTTCTATTTCCTGCTGGACCTACTCTCTATTTTATGCTGCTGCTGTTATATATACTGTAATATTGTACATGGTCATTGGTATATATTGTATATATCAGGGGTCACCAACCTTTTTGAAACCAAGAGCTACTTCTTGGGTACCGATTAATGCGAAGGGCTACCAGTTTGATACACACTTAAATAAATTGCCAGAAATAGCCAATTTGCTCAATTTACCTTTAACTCTTATGTTATTATTAATAATTAATGATATTTACACTTAACTGAACGGTTTAAAAGAGGAGAAAACACGAAAAAAATGACAGTTACATTTTGAAACATAGTTTAATTTCAATTTCGACTCTTTAAAATTCAAAATTCAACCGAAAAAAAGAAGAGAAAAACTAGCTAATTCGAATCTTTTTGAAAAAATAAAAAAAATAATTTATGGAACATCATTAGTAATTTTTCCTGATTAAGATTCATGTTAGAATTTTGATGACATGTTTTAAATAGGCTAAAATCCAATCTACACTTTGTTAGAATATATAACAAATTGGACAAAGCTATATTTCTAACAAAGACCAATCATTATTTCTTCTAAATTTTCCAGAACAAAACTTTTAAAAGAAATTCAAAAGACTTTGAAATAAGATTTAAATTTGATTCTACAGATTTTCTAGATTTGCCAAAATAATTTTTTTGAATTTTAATCATAATAAGTTTGAAGAAATATTTCACAAATATTCTTCGTCGAAAAAACAGAAGCTAAAGTGAAGAATTAAATTAAAATTAATTTATTATTCTTTACAATAAAAAAAAAAAATTACTTGAACATTGATTTAAATTGTCAGGAAAGAAGAGGAAGGAATTTAAAAGGTAAAAAGGTATATGTGTTTAAAAATCCTAAAATCATTTTTAAGGTTGTATTTTTTCTCTAAAATTGTCTTTCTGAAAGTTATAAGAAGCAAAGTTAAAAAATGAATTAATTTATTTAAACAAGTGAAGACCAAGTCTTTAAAATATTTTCTTGGATTTTCAAATTCTATTTGAGTTTTGTCTCTCTTAGAATTAAAAATGTCGAGCAAAGCGAGACCAGCTTGCTAGTAAATAAATACAATTTAAAAAATAGAGGCAGCTCACTGGTAAGTGCTGCTATTTGAGCTATTTTTAGAACAGGCCAGCGGGCTACTCATCTGGTCCTTACGGGCTACCTGGTGCCCGCGGGCACCACGTTGGTGACCCCTGGTATATATGTTATAGACATAATATATCTGTATATAAATTATTCTGTACACTTATTATGTATATATTCGTATATATGTTAGATTTTTTTTTTTTATAGCTTTTTTTAGTCTATTTATACCTGCATTGTCCTTTCCATCCTTACACTTTCCATCAT
Source organism: Entelurus aequoreus (assembly GCF_033978785.1). Lineage (NCBI taxonomy): Eukaryota > Metazoa > Chordata > Actinopteri > Syngnathiformes > Syngnathidae > Entelurus > Entelurus aequoreus. The sequence goes on from NC_084740.1 coordinate 4,443,956, forward strand.
TGCAACTGAGCTACTGTGTTGAACAATTTTCCTTGTGGATCATTAAAGATTGTCTAAGTCTAACAAGGTTTTCCAAAATAAATCAATTCAAGTTATGGAAAAAAATGCCAACATGGCACTGCCATATTTATTATTGAAGTCACAAAGTGCATTATTCTTTTTAACATGCCTCAAAACAGCAGCTTCAAATTTGGGAGAGCACGAGGAGGTTGAGGCGGGGGGTGTATATTGTAGCGTCCCGGAAGAGTTAGTGCTGCAAGGGGTTCTGGGTATTTGTTCTGTTGTGTTACGGTGCGGATGTTCTCCCGAAATGTGTTTGTCATTCTTGTTTGGTGTGGGTTCACAGTGTGGCGCATATTTGTAACAGTATTAAAGTTGTTTATGCGGTCACCCTCAGTGTGACCTGTATGGCTGTTGACCAAGTATGCTTTGCATTCACTTGTGTGTGTGAAAAGCCGCAGATATGTGATTGGGCCGGCACGCAAAGGCAGTGCCTTTAAGGTTTATTGGCGCTCTGTACTTCTCCCTACGTCCGTGTACACAGTGGCGTTTTAAAAAGTCATACATTGTACTTTTTGAAACCGATACCGGTAATTTCCGATATTACATTTTAAAGCTTTTATCGGCCGATAATGTTGGCAGCCCGATGTTATCGGACATCTCTACTTCAAACCATAACCAAGCATGCATCAATATAGCTCTTGTCTCAAAGTAGGTGTACTGTCACCACCTGTCACATCACACCCTGACTTATTTGGACTTTTTTACTGTTTTCCTGTGTGTAGTGTTTTACTTCTTCTATTTTGGTGGCTTTTTCTCTTTTTTTGGTATTTTCCTGTAGCAGTTTCATGTCTTCCTTTGAGCGATATTTCCCGCATCTACTTTGTTTTAGCAATCAACAATATTTCAGTTGTTTTTATCCTTCTTTGTGGAGACATTGTTGATTGTCATGTCATGTTCGGATGTACATTGTGGACGCCGTCTTTGCTCCACAGTAAGTTTTTGCTGTCATCCAGCATTCTGTTTTTGTTTACTTTGTAGCCAGTTCAGTTTTAGTTTGGTTCTGCATAGCCTTCCCTAAGCTTCAATGCCTTTTCTTAAGGGCACTCACCTTTTGTTTATTTTTGGTTTAAGCATAAGACACCTTTTTACCTGCATTTACAAAGCAATTAGCTACCTGCTGCCACCTACTGATATGGAAGAGTATTACACGGTTACTCTGCCGATCTCTAGACAGCACCGACACTCAACAACAACACAATTGGCAGACTATAATTACTGGTTTGCTAAAAAATTTTTTTTAACCCAAATATGTGAAATTAGATATCTCCCAGGGCACACCAGACTGTATCTCACGGCACAGTTGTTGAAAAACACTGCTCTACACCACATGAGTGTTGCTACCAATGTTCTGAAAATTACTTTTAAAGTTCGCTACTTAACTATGACTATTACCACCAATGTCCTGAAAAATACCTTTAAAGTTCACTACTTAACCAAAAAAGTAATTCAATTACTAATGGAATTACTCTTTATTAAATGTAATTCATTGCTTGGGAAAGTAATTAATGCATTACAAAGTTTCACATACTTGGTAAAGCCAATTTTGTTCCACTGTTGTCCAGAATTTAGGGATTTTTGATCGCTGGCCTTATCTACAGTGGCTCGTGTCACTTCTGTTAAAATGAAAGTACTCCCACAATTTTCCTATTTGGTCCTGTGAATACTAATTTTTCTCTTAGTCCTTCTTTCATAAATTAGATTTGAGAATTTATTAGGAATAAAAAGACTCACAGGTTACGTAAACACTATTTGCAGTGACCCAAATCGTCAGGAGGATTGGCACTACCAAACTTTGGATTTTACTACTGGGCCTCTCACCCACTTTAGAATTCTTAAATACTGACTGCTATATGAAGCATTTGATGCCCATCTGTTATGGAGGCTAACTCAACTAAACCAGTATCTCTTAGGGCTCTGGTTGCCTCTCCCATTTACTCTTCTATTTCCACTTTTATGAAAAATCCAATTGTAAACACTTCCATCAGAATGTTACTTTGGTTTAAGCGCCACTTTGGTTTACAGATTATTTCTAGTTTTGCACCCATCACTGCTAACCATGCTTTCCCTCCCGCTCTTGTCGATCATACCTTTTTAAGATAGTAAAGATTTATACATTCATTTTGCTTCTTTCCAGCAACTTGGTGATACATTTTGACTCCTTAATCAACACTCTTCAAGGTATCTACCGATCCACATTTTGTAATGCTTTCCAGACTTACCACCTGACACAGTTTTAGATGCGTTTCTGACACCGCTTCCAACTTTAAAAGGATCAATTACACGTTTTCATAACCAAATTTTTCTTTTATGCCGACTCTCTAAATTCAATTAAGTCACTTTGGGAGGAGGATTTAGTAGTGACCCTATCTGAAGGAGAGCTGGACGGAGATTTTAAGTAGACTTCATAAGTCATTTATTTGTGCTCAACACAGCCTTATTTAAGGCCAGCTAATAAGCTCTGCTTCTTCTTACTCCTTTTCGAACATGTTGAAAAGAGAAACTGGAAATTGTGATGTATCATGTTGTATGTTTGCATGTTCGAAATAAACTCAAACTCAAAAAAACTCAATACATCGTACCTATTATACCAAAGTCTGGCTGGCTAAGATGTATGACGGAGTATCGGTATTATGTGATCAGTGTTAACAGTCCCCAGGTAACTTAATACATATGTTTTGGCTTTGTCCATCCGTGTGCAGTTATAGGACTGCAGTTTTTAATACTTTGTCTTTGGTAATTGGCAAAAAGATCGAACTGAATCCTCTAAGCGGAAAAATAATATTGTAGCATTCGCTACTTTATTGGCTGGAAGACTCATCGTGCTAAATTGGAAGGCAACAGCACCTGTGTTTGTTTTACTGTTGATTGTAAATGTAAAAAAAAACACAAACAAATGTTAAAAAAAAAATATATATATATATGTCTTCAGAGAAGTTTGATGTATTGTGCTTCGATGGCTGGCATATCTTCTTGTCCACAAACAGGGTATTGTATGGATTGAAAGCTTTTCACTTCAATCATTGATTTGTTGTTCATTATTCCCACGGCAAGTAGTAGCATTGTGTATGTGTGTGTTGTCTGCTGTCACTGTGTGATGTTGCCGCCTCCTATTTGATATCAAGTTCATTGCAGCGTGGAGCTGGTTGCTGCTTTCACCAGTAAAAATATTCCTGCCTTGAACTTGATGTGCTTCTGACGCTGTGTTGTTGACATAAAGCCACATCAAAAGTAACATGCAACAATACATCACGCATATCACCAACGGTTTGATCTGGTACGGACCACGGGAATCCGACTCTTTAAAGAATGTTTTGTGTGTGAAGGCTTTCACACAATTAAAACAAAGCATTGCGAAGGCCCGCGACGAATGTTGACGCAATGTGATTTCTGCCCAGTGTTTTGAATGTCAAAGTGAAGAAAGCACACGTAAATGTGGGAGTCGCTATCAAAGGCAGCACCAAAATATATTATATATTGGTAGGGCTGGGCGATATATTCGATATATCGAGAGTTTGTCTCTGTCGTGATATTGGAGTATACGTTCTCACGCAGTTGCTTTTAGCTGCGGACATTACACTGCAGGCTCTTCTCACTCTTTCTAGTCCCTCCTTCTCACAGAGACATAAAACAAGCACACCTTACATACGTATACGCCCTCACGAAGCAGCGAGGTAGCAGCATGGGTAACGTTAGCTGTGGTGCGAGTGGTAACACGAGAGAAAGAAGATGCGAATCTGGTAACAAATGAAGGAAGAATTAATTTCCAAGAAAAAACAGCAGGGGGTCCATCGTCTGGCGGTGGTTTGGCTTCAAGCGGGAAGATGTTGAACAGACAACAGTAAAAGTAGCATTACTGCTAATGTGTAGCATCATTTGAAAAGTCACCCGCTAGAGAATGAAGAGTGCTTGAAACTCCACGTCAACATCTCCGTTCGGTGCCACACCAACAAAATGCCCAAGCAACCATTTCCACATCAACACCGTATGAAAAAAATAGTCAACAACAGAAGGAGATAACGTCCGCAGGAACCTACCACATAGTGAAGGACATACACTATTTGATTTCCTATTGTGCAGCTCATTTTTATTTGACACTTATTGAAATATCTTGTGTGACATCAGCACAAAAGTGCACTTTGTTTTAAACTTTTGTAGTGGCGTTCTGTACAAAAAGTGCACTTTAATTGATTGTAGTTTTGATATGTCATCTTAGTGACATCATGCACAAAAGTGCACTAATAGCTTGTTTTAAAATGTCTCGGACAATCTTGCACTTTCTGTTTTGGAAATGACATGAATGTTTATGCCACTGCTTAATAACTGTTTAATAAATACACTTTTGCTAAATTGACTTAGTTGTGATTTCCCTCTCTGCATGAAAGTTTAAAAGTAGCATATATTAATGCAGTATGAAGAAGAATGTTTTAATGTAGACACATAGAATCATCATACTGCTGTGATTATATGCATCAAGTGTTCATTCAAGGCTAAGGCAAAATATCCACATATATATGGTGTATCGTGACATGGACTAAAAATATCGAGATATTAAAAAAAGGCCATATCGCCCAGCCCTATATATTGGTATGGTGGTATTGTCTCAAATACATATCTCTTTCTAAAATATACTGGTATAACTCGGAATACCTGTATACCCCCAGCTCTAGATGTAACCTGAAGTAATTGAATACTTACATCATCAGATGAGAAGAACTGATCAATTATTTGATAAGCTAGCTTGTAGATATCTCCATTTTCATGATTTTGCAGCTGCTCTACTTTCTCCAAACCTGTACAGACAGACAATCGCATCAAACATCAGGAATTCCATTGTAAGTCAAAATAAATATTAGGTGGAAATGCAACATGTACAGACCTCCACACTCTTCAATGAGATTAGCAATAGTTTCAGCCTCGTCATCAGCCATCTTCAGGATATTGCTGAGGCCGTCCAAAACCACCTGCACAACTTGGGCGTCTTTCACCGTAAGCAGGTTGCAGAACGGAGGGATCACCTGCTTCTCAATCAGGTGTGCCACCTTAAAATGAAAGGAAACAAATCCAAGTTAACTTTGCTGATAATGTATAATAGTAGATGATAAAGTTGCACTTATCTACCTGATCTTTTCTCCCACTTATTGTAAGATTGCTGATGGCCCAAGCTGCTTCCTTCTGGGTTCCAAAGTCACCCTAAATCAACATTTTCGAGTGAGATTTTTTTAAATGTCCTCTATCAGTTAATATTTTCACCTATCCAAAAGGGGATGAGCCACACCTTGTCAAGAAGGTGAATGATCTTGGGAACAAGCTTAGCATCAATAACAGCCTGCACCTGCTGCTGATTTCCTGCTGTGATGTTTGACAGGAACCACACTGCCTCCTGTGGGACAAAAGGCACAAATACAGGAGCCTGATGTCAAGCAGACAAACAAGTCATGCCTAAACAGCGATAAATAAAAGCCTGTATATCGGATCAGAAATCCAGTCATCCAAAATACAGATTGGATACCTGGCTGAGACAAAGCACTCTGGGTGGGGTGAGAGCGGTGTTGAGGCCTTAATCATCGTCCATGTCACACACAAGCCTCATTATTTCTCAGTGACTGGTCTCAGATGCACTCCTTTATCAGCAAGGCTTGTTCTCAGCACTCTTGGCCACCAACCCAGTGATACACTCACACAGTCACTCGTCACACACACACAGGAATTAACTACCTCCTCCCCAAGATCTAAAATAACTTCAGCAGTCGGTGGTCCTCTTGGTCGTCGACGTCGTCCTCGCGGTTCTCAACGTTCAATATTCCTAAAATACTCTAACCCCCCACTAAAGCTTTCACACAAGCACAAGTCTCAGTTTTCATCACTTCCAGCACAACAACATCTAGTTACAGATAGGGTTGCAAAATTCCGGGAATATTCAAAGTTGGAAACTTTCCACGTGAATTAACGGGAATTAATGGGAATAAACATTGAATGCAGCATGATTATTAGCTAAAACAACCTGACAATGCAAATTCAGTAGAATTTCAACCCTGCACTGTGCATTCCTCCATCATATGCACAGATAATTCCCAGCATGCTACACACTACAGCAGGGCTATTGAGGCCACACTAGTATTTGAGCCCAAGGACTTCATCCAGTCAGGTAAGTGTTGATATTACTGGGGTAAATATATTTGATCTATGGTATTTAAGTTGAATAGAGGTGTAATTGCTTGTTACTGTATGAATGTAGACTACTCCAGCAGACTTCCACTCAAGCTAGCTAGCTGTTTCTGTACTTGTTCAATGATTTTGGGGCCAATATCTCTGGCTAGCTAGGTTTATGTACCACCACAGTCTCAATGAACCGAAAATACTTCTCCTTTAGCCGTGATGCTAATTTTCTCTATGTTAAATCCCATTCATTTATGTTAACGTTAGTGATCCGAATTTACCTTTTTTGTGATGTGTAAAGTTCATCTAGAAAATACTAAATCAAAAGGTGTAGTTTCTTCTCCCTTCTGTTCTGCTAGCCATGCTGTTGTCATACAAGAATGTAGCTTATAGTTTGATTTAGCATGCTGATTGACTGTTCATTTATTCATCTAGCCTATTTCTATTCATTTGTCCATCAGTCAAATATTTTTAAAGACTACTCCAATTGTTTAGCTGACTATTTATATCTGTGTGTGGCATTGCATTAGTGTTTTACAAGAATAAATAAACACAAACAGAATAAAGCCACGTACACCATCTGATGTGTGGAGACATTTCACCCCTTTGGAGTGTACATTTGCAAATACTGGGCAAAGAGCTACGTCAAAAATGCCACAAAAGTGTAGCAGCATATAGACAAGTGCCCAATGATATATCAGTATCGTAATTCCCCATTAATTCCCATATATTCCCATTAATTCCCATGGACGGTTCCAACTTTGAATAATCTAAAAATGGTCAATATTTCCAAAGTTCCCGTGGTAAATTTCCGGAAAGTTTACCGGAAACTTTCCACCCCTTTGCAACCCTAGTTACAGAGTAAGTGTCCGGGTGCGCATCTGTACCTTGTTGATTTTCTCCTTCGGGTGCGACAAAAGGGCGGGGAAGTGGTTGAGCGCGTCACAGTTGAGCACAACCTGTGTCTGTTCATCTGTGCCAGTCACGATGTTGCCCACAGCCCTCAGTGCAGCAGTCTGCATGTCAAGAAGAAAGATGTCAACATTTGCGACGCAGTCGTAGTTATGAAATAGCTACAGGCGAGATATGTTAATAGTTCATATTACCAGGAGTTCAAAAAGCAGCATAACTATAGACTAGAGATGTCCGATATTGGCTTTTTTGCTGATATCCGATATTCCGATATTGTCCAACTCTTAATTACAGATTCCGATATCAACCGATACCGATATATAGTCGTGGAATTAACACATTATTATGTCTAATTTTGTTGTGATACCCTGCTGGATGCATTGAACAATGTAACTTTACCATGAATTGATTAACGTGGACCCCGACTTAAACAAGTTGAAAAACTTATTGGGGTGTTACCATTTAGTGGTCAATTGTACGGAATATGTACTGTACTGTGCAATCTACTAATACAAGTTTCAATCAATCAATCAAAAACAAGGTTGGGGGGGCGGGGCTTGGTGGTAGCGGGGGGTGTATATTGTAGTGTCCCGGAAGAGCTAGTGCTGCAAGGGGTTCTGGGTATTTGTTCTGTTGTGTTTATGCTGTGTTACGGTGCGGATGTTCAGTGTTTCCCATAAACTGCCAAGATACCTGTGGAGGTGGGGGCGTGGCTAAGGGCGTGGTCACCATGACATCATCGAGTAATTTGCATAATTTACTACAATGATTTGATTTTCTCTAAAAAGGTTAAAAAAATGTATACTTACTAATTAATAAAAACAGTTTTGTTTTAAACGTCCATCCATCCATCCATTTTACAATATAGTTACAACACTTTATGTACATATTTATATACAGATTTGAACAATAAGGTACTCACTGAAATATATGTATTAATTGTGGTTCTTACAAAAAATATATCTTATAAAATATAAAAGCTAAAATGTCTCAAAGCTCTGCCCCTTTAATTAGTGTATACTAAATAATTTAACTTTAGCCTACTACTACAACCATATTATTTACCAGCAACATAAAGTGAAACGGAGGCAGAGGTGTCCTACCACAGTCAGTAACAAATAAACAGAAAACAGTAGTGGTGGTAGATAGACACAGAGCTTCATCAAACATCTGATCCACTGAACAAAGAGCTCCAAAAATCTTGAACTTTATACTGCCATCAGTTTTACTCCCTACACTTAACCATGTGTTTCCTACTGCCTGCAGACTTTGCACCCTTTGTTATATACACATGTTGTGTTTGTAATATAAATACATTTAATAAAGTCAAATACAAATAAGGCAACAAGAGAAGTATCCTACACTTCTCTTTTGTAAAGTAAATCTGAACAGCCGATATGGGCATCTACATCAACTATATGATTTGCCTGAGAAGCTGGAGAGGACAAAAAAAAAAAAAAAAATTAAAAAAAAAAAAATTAAAAATTATTATTTAAAAAATAAATTAATTATTTTTTATTTGTGGCGGACGTAATTCTTTCGTGGCGGGCCGTCACAAATAAATAAATGTGTGGGAAACCCTGATGTTTTCCCAAAATGTGTTTGTCATTCTTGTTTGGTGTGGGTTCACAGTGTGGCGCATATTTGTAACAGTGTTAAAGTTGTTTATACGTGCACCCTCAGTGTGACCTGTATGGCTGTTGACCAAGTATGCATTGCATTCACTTTTGTGTGGGAAAAGCCGTAGATATGATGAGATTGGGCCGGCCCTTTAAGGCAGTGCCTTTAGGGCAGTGCCTTTAAGGCAGTGGTTCTTAACCTTGTTGGAGGTACCGAACCCCACCAGTTTCATATGCGCATTCACCGAACCCTTCTTTAGTGAAAAATAAAATGTTTTTATTCCTTCTTCAAATTCAAGGCAAAGTTATGTTTTTTTACTGGTGCACAAAATTAACCGTGCATGAACATCACCTTGTTCAAAGAACACAACCAACACAGTGCATGAACTCACAACAAATCACACACCTGCAAATCAGTGTGACTTCTGCTGTTGCCTTTGAGAGACCAGTTCAGATATGTGTGGCTTCACCTTGGCAAGTGCCACTCTCATGTCATTTTAAATGATAAAATACAATTATTTTTTTATTTTCACTGCAAAGTCTGTTCCTTTTCTTCGTTTTCCACCCAGACATACAATACTAGTACACAGCTCATGAAAAACAATATTTTTTGTTATTGTCATTGTAAGTGGGCCAAAACACTTATATTAGAAAATAATCTCATGGAAATGACAGCTGTCATTTGATTATAATAATAAAACATTTAATTTGTTATTTAGTCAGGTTTGGGACAGGTGTGCTCACATGTGCTCCACTGAATACTCAAGGAGATTTTGCGTTTGCTCACGCATATGGAAAATTAGAGGAAACATTGCTTGAGGGTATCCATAATACGCCAATAGGGAGACGTTTTTATTTACACAATGAGTCGGGTGTGTCTTGACCTCCGCGGCGGAGGCTCCGCCGAACCACTGAAGCCGACTCACCGAACCTGTAGGGTTCGATCGAACCCAGGTTAAGAACCACTGCTTTAAGATTTATTGGCGCTCTGTACTTCTCCCTACGTCTGTGTACACAGCCGCGTTTTAAAAAGTCATAAATCTTACTTTTTGAAACCGATACCGATAATTTCCGATATTACATTTTAAAGCATTTCAATTTCTACTATAGACCTTTTCAGAGTTTGTTCTCATACCTGTACTTTGACCTCCTGGTGGCTGAGCAGCGGTACCAGAAGGGGGACGATGCCGGAGTCAATAACCATTTGGATCTGCTCGTTACCAGCGTCTGTCAGATAGGACAGAGCCCACACGGTGTCTACCAAAATCTGGAAGCAGGAAAGATTCAGTTCAGTCCATTTAGTCATAAACAATTTAAACAAAGGAATAAAATACAAATAAATCAATTAACCAAGTATTAAAGTAAAATATGGATGAAAGGAGCAGAAAGAAGTCAAAACTTAATATCTGCCCCCTATTTTCACAAATAATTGACTTTCAATGTTGGCGACTACAAAGCCATATTTTCATTTTACAACCAATAATGAAGAAATAATTCTACTCAGTCATACCTTTTCATCAGGATTTTTTACTTTTTTTTTTAATACAGAAAGAGATTTACATTGTTTTATTCCACTATCAATCAAATTTGTTCCATGAACAAACACCTCTGATTTAAAGGCCTACTGAAAGCCACTACTACCGACCACGCAGTCTGATAGTTTATATATCAATGATGAAATCTTAACATTATAACACATGCCAATACGGCCGGGTTAACTTATAAAGTGACATTTTAAATTTGCCGCTAAACTTCCGGTTCGAAACGCCTCTGCGTGTGACGTATGCGTGTGACGTAGCCCGGCGAACACGGGTATGCCTTCCACATTGAAGCCGATACGAAAAAGCTCTGTTTTCATTTCATAATTCCACAGTATTCTGGACATCTGTGTTCGTGAATCTGTTTCAATCATGTTCATTGCATTATGGAGAAGGAAGCCGAGCAAGCAAAGAAGAAAGTTGTCGGTGCGAAATGGACGTATTTTTCGAACGTAGTCAGCCACAACAGTACACAGCCGGCGCTTCTTTGTTTACATTCCCGAAAGATGCAGTCAAGATGGAAGAACTCGGATAACAGAGACTCTAACCAGGAGGACTTTTGATTTGGATACACAGACGCCTGTAGAGAACTGGGACAACACAGACTCTTACCAGGATTACTTTGATTTGGATGACAAAGACGCAGACGTGCTACTGTGAGTATGCAGCTTTGGCTTTTTTTTGCGTATGTACGTAACTTTTTTAAAAATATATAAGCTTTATGAACCTTGGGTTAGGTGAACGGTCTTTTGGGCTGAGTGATTGTGTGTGTTGATCATGTGTTTGAATTGTATTGGCGTGTTCTATGGAGCTAGGAGCTAGCAGAGGAGCTAGGAGCTAGCATAACACGTACCGTACCGTACGTGCGCGTCACGTACGTAACTTTTTAAAAATATATAAGCTTTATGAACCTTGAGTTAGGTGAACGGTCTTTTGGGCTGAGTGATTGTGTGTGTTGATCGGGTGTTTGAATTGTATTGGCGTGTTCTATGGAGCTAGGAGCTAGCAGAGGAGCTAGGAGCTAGCATAACAAACACGCAGGTGCTATTATGCAGGATTAATTTGTGGCATATTAAATATAAGCCTGGTTGTGTTGTGGCTAATAGAGTATATATATGTCTTGTGTTTATTTACTGTTGTAGTCATTCCCAGCTGAATATCAGGTACCGTGAGTATGCAGCCTTGGCTGCTAAACATTCGATAACTTGACCGTATGTGCGCGTCACGTACGTAACTTTTTAAAAATATATAAGCTTTATGAACCTTGGGTTAGGTAAACGGTCTTTTGGGCTGAGTGATTGTGTGTGTTGATCAGGTGTTTGAATTGTATTGGCGTGTTCTATGGAGCTAGGAGCTAGCAGAGGAGCTAGGAGCTAGCATAACAAACACGCAGGTGTTTTTATGCAGGATTAATTTGTGGCATATTAAATATAAGCCTGGTTGTGTTGTGGCTAATAGAGTATATATACGTCTTGTGTTTATTTACTGTTGTAGTCATTCCCAGCTGAATATCAGGTCACCCCCGGCTCTCACAGCATCTTCCCTATCTGAATAGCTTCAACTCCCCACTAGTCCTTCACTTGCACTTTACTCATCCACAAATCTTTCATCCTCGCTCAAATTAATGGGGAAATTGTCGCTTTCTCGGTCCGAATCTCTCTCACTTCATGCGGCCATCATTGTAAACAATAGGGAACTTTGCGTATATGTTCAACTGACTACGTCACGCTACTTCCGGTAGGTGCAAGCCTTTTTTTTATCAGATACCAAAAGTTGCAATCTTTATCGTCGTTGTTCTATACTAAATCCTTTCAGCAAAAATATGGCAATATCGCGAAATGATCAAGTATGACACATAGAATAGATCTGCTATCCCCGTTTAAATAAAAAAAATTCATTTCAGTAGGCCTTTAAATACTTATTTCCATTATCACTGTTCTAAATATAGATTAATTAAAGATCTCAGTTCATTTCAGATTATAATTACTTTCTCTTTTGACAAATCTGTTTTGAAGGTTGTTTGGTAGAACTGTTGCAGGATATTATACTCTGCCAGTTCATGAAATTGTAACAAATTTAACTGTTTGAATATTGGGTTCGTGGGTTCCCTGTATGTATTTCCAGTAATTATTCTTACAGCTCTTTCCTGCAGAAGGAAGATAGGATTTAAACATGTTTTACAGGCCCAACCCCACACTTCAATACAGTATGTTAGATATGGAACAATCAGTGAGTTGTACAAAATATACAATGCTTTTTGATTCACTTTGTGTAAAATAGCAGTAGTTTCAAATTCAAAGAAACATTAATTTGAGGAATTGTACCAGCCAGTGGTATGGTAGAGCACAATGATTTTACTCACACTGACGTCAGTGTGGTGGATAAGCACGCAGAGGGCTGGCAAGATCTTTGGATGAGAAATAGAAATGATTAGACGTTAAAAATATGTGATATCACTATGTATTGCCTAAAGACTACACACCTCTTGGATGGTCTCCATAGGCGGGGGAGGGTCTTTATGGCGGCACAGATTGACCATAACCCAGGTGACATTGCGCAGAAAGGTGATAGGGATGGAGGGACTGATGAATGACAGCAGTGGCTTGACAACGCCTAAGCTAATCACGTAGTCTCTGCACTGTGGCCCGTCGCCTGACAAATTACACAAAGAGCTGTCAGTTTGACCTTTTATCTCAACACTGACCCAAAATATTGCACACCACATCACACGGAGAGCAGCTTACCGATGATGTTGCCCAAAGCCCAGACTGCCTGTTCACACACATTTTGATGAGGGGAGTGAAGGAGCCTCAGGAACAGCGGCACAGCATCTATATCCGAACAAAGCCTTGGTTAACTAAACAAAAAAAAACTATCTTTCAAACATTTCTCACAAACAGGCCACAACAATAGGTAGACATCTAATGACACACAGAAAGTGCCACATTTTGCACAGATAACTACACACAATATAGTTGCTCTACCTAGTGTAGAAGGTGATAATTCTGTTGGCACTTTTTATGAGGCGTCTTTTTCTTTGTTACACAGCAAATTGGTAAAACAACTCATATACAGTTGTGTTGCTCTCATTCGATTGCACAGGTATGTCTACTGTTAACAGGGCCAGTAATAAAAAGGTAAACTTTTTATTAATTTTTTTTTTAATGTTTTTTTTCAGAGCAGGGCTGGAATATACTCGATATATCGCGGGTTTGTCTCTGTGCGATATAGAAAATGACTATCGTGATATTCGAGTGTACGTTTTTACGCAGTAGCTTTTAGCTGCGGGCATTACACTACAGGCTTTTCTCACTCTTTCTTGTCTCTCCTTCTCACAGAGACGTAAAACAAGCGCACCTTCTTACATACGTCACATACGTATACGCCCTCGCGGAGCAGAGAGGTAGCGGCATGGTAACGTTAGCTGTGGTGTGAGTGGTAATACGAGAGAATCTGGTAACAAATAAAGGAAGAATTAATTCCCAAGAAAAACAGCAGGGGGTCTATCGTCTGGCGGTGGTTTGGCTTCAAGCGGGAAGATGTCGAACAGACAACCGTAATTTGTCAAGTGTGGGGCAAAAGCGTAGCATTACTGCTAATATGTAGCATCATTTGAAAAGTCACCCGCTAGATAATGAAGAGTGTTTGAAACTACGCATGTCAACATCTCCGTTCGGTGCCACACCAACAAAATGCCGAGGCAACCATTTCCACATCAACACCGTATGAAACAACAGTCAACAACAGAAGGAGGTAACGTCCGCAGGAACCTACCACATAGTGAAGGACATACACTATTTGATTTCCTATTATGCAGCTCATTTTTATTTGACAGTTACTGAAATATCTTGTGTGACATCATGAACTAAAGTGCACTTTATTTGTTTTAAACTATTGTAGTGGCGTTCTGTACAAAAAGTGCACTTTAATTGAGTGTTGTTTTGATATGTCATCTTAGTGACATCATGCACAAAAGTGCACTAATAGCTTGTTTTAAAATGTCTCGGACAATCTTGCACTTTCTGTTTTGGAAATGACATGAATGTTTGTGCCACTGCTTAATAACTGTTTAATAAATACACTTTTGCTAAATTGACTTAGTTGTGATTTCCCTCTCTGCATGAAAGTTTAAAAGTAGCATATATTAATGCAGTATGAAGAAGAATGTTTTAATGTAGACACATAGAATCATCATACTGCTGTGATTATATGCATCAAGTGTTCATTCAAGGCTAAGGCAAAATATCCACATATATATGGTGTATCGTGACATGGCCTAAAAATATCCAGATATTAAAAAAAGGCCATATCGCCCAGCCCTAGTTCAGGGCATATCCTGCACATGTGAACAAGCTACACTAAAAATGTACGTACTATGTATGTAGATGAAAATGCGAGTATATTGTGCCACTTACTGGACTGCACCACAGCTTGGGTCTGCTCTGAGGTACCAGATGCAATGTTGGTTAGAGCCCAGGCTGCCTCAAACTGAAGAGAAGGGCTAAAGGAAGGGCAAGCGGAAAAAAAAAAAAAAAAGTCAGTTTAAGGTTATGTTGAGCGTAAACGGATTACGTGTCAAACATTATGGCTGCGCTCAGTCATTTTGTGTGCTGCAATTCTTGGAAGTTCAAGGCAGGAACACATTTGCATTTTCACTTCAATGTTCACATCTTGGGATGAGAGGCGAGCACAGCTGGCATTTGCATATCTTTGGAAATTGCAAAACTGACTCAGCACAAAAAAGGTAAACTATTCAGTAATTAACGCATGCTGGATTCACTACAATAAAAGACAATAAAACAGCATTTTACTTGTCATCTCTATCCAGACAGTGGACCAGAATAGGAAGGATCCCAGACTTAATCAGGTCATCTATGGGGGGGTTGCGGTCACTGGACAGTAATTTCCTACAAAACAGTAACAGGAAGATAACAGTAAATTATTTGTGCACATTGACTGCATGAGAAGTCAAAAGGAAGAAATCATGTTCTACAACAACAGGAAGTGCAGTTTTCAGCGTCACCTTGAACATAGAATGCAAGATAATAGACGTGTGTGTGTTTGTTTACATACCGGGCAGCCTGGACAGCACTCAGCTGGACCCCCTGATTATCACTGGTAGCGTTCTACAACAAAATAAATACTTCAATATAACAGCACTGTGTGTTCTTCATTTCTAAAGAAAATAAAAGTAGACAACTTACTTGTACTATTGCTTCAAGGGAGGTGTTTTGCTGAAAAAGGACATTTTGGAAAATCATTAGAATAGAATAGAAAGTATTTTAACAGTTTGCTCACAATAGACCAGACCTCGGCATTCTGCGGCCCGCGGGCCACATCCGGCCCTTTGTGAGTCCCTGTCCGGCCCGCGTGAGGCCAATCATAAATTACAAAATACATTTTAAAAAGTATCTGTCGAGTGTGCAATACAACGGTGCTGCTTTTCTTTTGAAAAGTGTTATTTGTATTACTTCCGTGTGGACGTATGCGCGTGCGTGATTGTGAGTGAATGAACAGCGGCAATCACAAATTACAAAATACATTTTAAAAAACATCTATGTCGTGCGTGCAATACAACTGTGCTGCTTTTATTTTGAAAAGTGTTATTTATGGACGTATGTCGTTGTGTAACCTGTGAGTGAAGGTGCACAGGGACAAGTGACCCCCGAGATGTCAGCTCACGCTAAAAAAAGAATAGTTGATGAGGAATGGCGTGTTTCCAACAAGACATGGACTGCAAAGTATTTCTTTACAGAAATTGAAGGTAAAGCCGTGTGCTTAATTTGTGGTACACATGTTGCTGTGTTTAAAGAATATCATTTGAATCGCCACTACACGACGAAGCACGAGGAACAATACCGGAATCTGTCTGATGAAGTGTGCGCAAGGGAGGCTGATGCGTTGATGGTAAAACGGCAAACCCAACAAGGACTTTTTGCCAAATGTCACACCCCCAGAGATGCAGCCGTCAGGACAAGTTTCGTCATTTCTCACAAAATCGCCAGAAAAAGTAAGGCGTTTTCTGGCAGAGAGTTTATTAAGGAGTGCTTATTGGACGGAGAAGAGGGGCACATTTGAGAACGTGTCACTCTCCCGACGCACTGTAACGAGGCGGGTTGAGACCATTGCTGGAAACTTGGAGCTTCAGCTGAAGAACAGTACGGCAGACTTTGACTGTTTTTCGCTGGCTTTGGATGAGAGCTGCGATGTACGTGACACCGCCCAGCTGCTCATCTTCTTATGTGGGATAACTGCAGACTTTCAAATCAGGGAGGAGCTGGCAGCCATGCAGTCAATTAAAAGGGACAACCACAGGTAATGACTTGTTCACATAGGTAAATGCGTGTTTGGACATGTTAGGACTGAAATGGGACAAGCTGGCAGGTGTGACAACAGATGGTTGTCCAAATCTGACGGGGAAAAATGTTGTACTTTTAAAGAGGATGCAGGATAAAGTGACAGGAATTAACCCTGTGCAGAAATTGACATTTTTGCATTGTATTATACATCAGGAAGTGTTGTGTAAGACAGTGTTAAGAATAAAACCGTCAAAGGCAATCTGCTTTTGTATAAAGTTAAGTTAGGTAAAATGAAATTATTATTATTAATTATTATTATTATTTATCTTACGGTTTATCAAATATAATATTGAGCAAAATTTAATTGAAATATTGTCGATGTGGCCCTCCAGCAGTGCTCGGGTTGCTCATGCGGCCCCCGGTAAAAATTAATTGCCCACCCCTGCAATAGACAATAAACACTTAGGTATTTTTTTTAGCCAAGGCCATGAGGAATGTTGTGCAAATGTTGCCATCCCATTTTGATTAATAATAAGGTTGGGCATCATCTTTTGCATTTGGACGATTCCGGTTCCCAATGAGTACTGATTTCCGATTCTTTGAAGATTTATGGCCATAAATATAGTATAAATTTCAGTAAGTATAGAAATGTCAATCCTTTGAAATATAATATAAATGTAATAAAGCCTATTTCCACAGGAGTACACTCCCAAAAAAAGTTTCACTTTATTTCCGAAGACCTCCTAAAAAAACATTTCCACTTCAGTATTTTCAAAGGCACCATCCAATTTCCGTCGGTACTACCCGGTATTGATTCATGCACAATACAACCGTGCCATGTTTCCTTTCTACCTTTGTTGCTCGTGACGTCACGTCCGGTTGCAGCTCAAGCACTTGGCAAGGAAACAAGCAGACTCAGCCAAACTGCCACTAGGTAATGTAGCAATTTCCAATGCTAACAACCCGAGTATGGCTGGTAGGAAAAACGTAAAAAAAATAAGACTCCACTTTTCCAAAATATTGTAGTTTGATGCTAAGTTTTGCATAGGTCTGGGCGGTATAGCGGTATTAAGAGTTATAGCGGTATATTTTACAAAGAAATATGTATTTGAGACAATACCGCAATCCCGATACATGTAATCTTTAATGTCTTTACGCTCATTCTGTGTCCCTCCACCTCTACGTACAGAGTGAGGCACACTCACTTGACACAAACTCCAGTACGAGGAGTGTGTGAAGCATACCGGACAACCTTCATGTTTCTGTCGGGAAATCACGCATTTTGTCCGTTCTCCCCCCCTAGATTTAGCCCTCAACGAAAAAAGGAATCCTCACCAGTATTGCCAGCAATCGGGTCCTTTTGGCTCAAGCCTATACAACGCTTTACATAGTGAAAACCATTATATACATCTTTAAGCTACATTTAAACCAGTCTGGGTAGCGCTGGGAGCAGGTGGGTAAAGTGTTTTGCCCAAGGACACAACAGCAGTGACTTGAAAGGCGGCTGCTCTGCCAACCGAGCCACGCCGCCACTCCGTGATTCTTTTTAGAACAACGCGAGATAGATGGATGCACTTGAAAACGACGGAGACAACTTTTCTGCCAGAATACAAACTTTGTGTAAATATAAATGTTCATAGTTGCAACACTATGAAAAAAACTTTTAAAATATGTATATTGCCCAGCCCTAGCTTTGCCATACACTGTACATGCTACTACTCGATATATCGCAGGTTTGTCTCTGTGTGATATAGAAAATGACTATATGGTGATATTGGAGTATACGATCTCACGCAGTTGCTTTTAGCTGCGGGCATTACACTACAGGCTCTTCTCACTCTTTCTTGTCTCTCATTCTCAGAGACATAAAACAAGCGCACCTTCTTACATACGCCACATACTGTCGCGCGTGCAACGTCATATGCTCTCACGAAGCAGAAAGGTAGCGACATAGCTAACATTAGCTGTGATGCTAGCGGTGCGGTGCGAGTGGTAATACGAGAGAAAGAAGGTGCGAATCTGGTAACAAATGAAGGAATAATTAATTCCCAAGAAAAACAACACGGGGTCCATCGTCTGGCGGTGGTTTGGCTTCAAGCGGGAAGATGTTGAACAGACAACAGTAATATGTCAAGTATGCGGCAAAAGCGTTGCTACAAAAAGTAGCAGCACTGCTAATATGTAGCATCATTTGAAAAGTCACCAGCTAGAGAATGAAGAGTGTTTGAAACTCTGCATGTCAACATCTCCGTTCGGTGCCACACCCACACAATGCCCAAGCCACCATTTCCACATCAACACCGTATGAAACAAATAGTCAACAACAGAAGGAGATAACGTCCGCAGGAACCTACCACATAGTGAAGGACATACACTATTTGATTTCCTATTATGCAGCTCATTTTTATTTGACACTTATTGAAATATCTTGTGTGACATCATGCACAAAAGTGCACTTTATTTGTTTTAAACTATTGTAGTGGCGTTCTGTACAAAAAGGGCACTTTAATTTAGTGTTGTTTTGATATGTCATCTTCGTGACATCATGCACAAAAGTGCACTAATAGCTTGTTTTAAAATGTCTCTGACAATCTTGCACTTTCTGTTTTGGAAATGACATGAATGTTTGTGCCACTGCTTAATAACTGTTTAATAAATACACTTTTAGTTGTGATTTCCCTCTCTGCATGAAAGTTTAAAAGTAGCATATATTAATGCAGTATGAAGAAGAATGTTTTAATGTAGACACATAGAATCATCATACTGCTGTGATTATATGCATCAAGTGTTCATTCAAGGCTAAGGCAAAATATCCACATATATATGGTGTATCGTGACATGGACTAAACATATCCACATATTAATAAAAGGCCATATTGCCCAGCCCTAGCTCAAATGATCTAATTATATTTATTACTATAAATATTTATTTCAAGTGAAAATAATAATCGTGCAGGAACATCTCCCGTTTAAAGCAAATATTTAAAAAAATAAACCCCTTCACGGTCACATTTAAAACAAGTGAACGTTGCAGTTTAACAATGATCATCCACATGTCATCTGCTAGCATTTCACATATGCTCGTCCACGTGTCTTTTAGCCTATTTTAGTTACTCGGCAAAAGCTAGAAATGATGGTGAGAAGGGCTTTGTAACACAAATTAAAAACACTAAACGTTAGGTAAAAGTAAGCGGTTAGCATACTGATTTTAAGAGCATATCTCAAAAAGGCCATTATCCCAGAGGCAACAGTATCAAATCTATTTCAAACATTAGAAGGTGAGTGGTGCATTTGAATTAAGCATCCAGAAGGTTTATCTCCACAAAAGAGCCATTTCCACGCAGTGAGACAGAGCTGCATGTCATTGTTGATATATTGCTAAGCAGCCCATTTGTATTCTAACCTCTCAATAGCACAGAGTTACCTTGATTGAATCTTCAACTGCTGAGTAGCCTCTATTGATACCACCAGGCCCCTGCCCTATTGCCCGACACGAGACGCTTTATTATCAATTACCAAAACCAAATGTAAGCAACCATGAAACACGTTAAGGGAAAGATGTCCGCCATCTTTGAAACTTGGACAGTAATACAATGTATTACATATATGTATTCTATTGCCGCGTCAAATATTTAAAAATAAGATAATTGACTTGCATTATTGTAATACTGGTCCAAATATTTACAAAATAGATTTATAATCATAGCATGTTAAATCATACATCATATGACAGTCTTGTGTGGGGGCAATGGATTTCTTTAGCACTGGTGTTTTCAAAGTGTGATGTGTCAGAAGACTTCAGCTTGAGAAAAATATACAACGCACTGATAGTTTGATGAGGAAAAAGTTTCAATTTATATTCTTTTGATTTGATTATTCGTTTAGGGAGTAACTACCGTATTTTTCGGAGTATAAGTCGCTCCGGAGTATAAGTCGCACCAGCCGAAAATACATAATAAAGAAGGAAAAAAACATATAAGTCGCACTGGAGTATAAGTCCCATTTTTGGGGGAAATTTATTTGATAAAACCCAACACCAAGAATAGATATTTGAAAGGCAATTTAAAATAAATTTTTTTTTTTAATAAAATAAATAAAGAATAGTGAACAACAGGCTGAATAAGTGTACGTTATATGAGGCGTAAATAACCAACTGAGAACGTGCCTGGTATGTTAACGTAAAATATTATGGTAAGAGTCATTCAAATAACTATAACATATAGAACATGCTATACGTTTACCAAACAATCTGTCACTCCTAATCGCTAAATCCCATGAAATCTTATACGTCTAGTCTCTTACGTGAATGAGCTAAATAATATTATTTGATATTTTACGCTAATGTGTTAATAATTCCACACATAAGTCGCTC
Source organism: Entelurus aequoreus (assembly GCF_033978785.1). NCBI lineage: Eukaryota > Metazoa > Chordata > Actinopteri > Syngnathiformes > Syngnathidae > Entelurus > Entelurus aequoreus. The sequence goes on from NC_084740.1 coordinate 4,464,915, forward strand.
CTGAGTATAAGTCGCACCCCCGGCCAAACTATGAAAAAAACTGCGACTTATAGTCCGAAAAATACGGTAATAAAAATGGTGTGGTCAGAACTTGGAAATATTTCAGCAAGGCCACAGCAATAGAGCACACACAGTGATGTGTGGGTACGGCTGCAGCTATCGATTACTTTAGTAATGAGGTAATATATAAATGATTTTGTTTGATTAATCGAGTATTTGAATAAAACACACTTTATAGCCATATTGTGTCTTTTAGGGACGTTGGTTGAAATAAACAAGGAATTTTTGATGACCTTTTTGTTTTAGAAATGCACAGAACATTGACTTTGCAGTTTTAATATGGAAGGATCACTATGTATTACTTATATTTTTTCAAATGTTTAAGTAAAAAAAAACAACTTGTGTAGCGTAAAACCAGGTAATAAATAAGCAATCTAAACAAAAAAAGCTTGCTGATATAGTTAGATTTTTTTTAAAAGTTAACATTTTTGTTTTTTTTAAAAACAATTGACACAAAAATGGGTTTAATGATAAAAAACACAATCAGTAATAATATATACGTATCCAAAATCGAATGACAATGTATTTAACAATTTAACACACATTTTTGAAAAGTTTTTAAATTGGAGTGGTGTTTGATTTTTTGGGACATTAACATTAACTGTAGATGCTAACATGCCCTCACATGTTTAAAAAAAAAACTTTAATATGCAAGTCAGACATAAGACGGCGTTATCTGCCAAAATAGACTTTTATCTTCTTTCTGCTTGTTTGCTCTTTAAATATGCAGGATGCTTTCTCGTAATGTGCTGTATCATTGATGTAATGCTATTGTGAAATGAGAGTGCATATATTTCACTACAATGTCGGTCTTTTTCTGTTCTAAATGATTACAAATCCCTGACACCTTCTCTCATTTTCTTTGAGCCATCTCTCACTCTTTTTGCCCATTACACACACAAGAAACTTTGAATTTTGGCAGTATTATAATAAAAGTCGACATTTTACTCAACACAAGTGAACATTTTACAAGAAAAACTGAACATTTGTGTAATATTATGACAAAAGTTGGAATCTTACTCAATAACAGTCGCAATTTTACAAGAAAAGCTTAAAATTTTGGCAATTTTATGAAAAGAGTCGCAATTTTACCCGACAAAAGTCACAATTTTATAAGAAAGAGTCTGGCGGAAACAATGCTCGCATATTTTAGGTTCCTGGCCCTCCATGCGGTCTCGCTTTTAGAAATTTGTATTAGTTAAACTCTACAAACAAACCACCAAAATACAAAATAAAAGCTTGTTTTCCTAGCTGTATATGGTATTAAATACTTGGGATGGGAATCGAAAACCGGTTCTATTCCCAGTGTATCGTTTCCTTGGAATCGCTTGCCAAAGCATCTTTCACCGCAGCAGAGACGTGTACAAGCAGTGACTAAGTTTGTGCTTTAAAACTTGCATCAATTTTGCCACAGTGCAACTGATTTTCAAGAAATTAATATTCAATTTAGGGCTGGGCAATATATGGAATATACTCGATATATTGCGGGTTTGTCTCTGTGCGATATAGAAAATGACTATATGGTGATATTGGAGTATACATTCTCACGCAGTTGCTTTTGGCTGCGGGCATTACACGACAGGCTTTTATCACTCTTTCTTGTCTCTCCTTTTCACAGAGACATAAAACAAGCGCACCTTCTTACATACGTCACATACTGTCGCGCGTGCAACATCATACGCCCTTGCTGAGCAGAGAGGAAGCGGAATGGGTAATGTTAGGTGTGATGCTAGCGGAGCGAGTGGTAATACGAGAGAAAGAAGGTGCCAATCTGGTAACAAATGGAGGAAGAATTAATTCCAAAGAAAATCAGCAGGGGGTCCATCGTCTGGCGGTGGTTTCGCTTCAAGCGGGAAGATGTTGAACAGACAACTGTAATATGTCAAGTATGCGGCAAAAGCGTTGCTACAAAAAGTAGCACTACTGCTAATGTGTAGCATCATTTGAAAAGTCACCCGCTAGAGAGTGAAGAGTGCTTGAAACTCTGCATGTCAACATCTGCATTCGGTGCCACACCAACAAAATGCCGGAGCAACAATTTCCACATCAACACCGTATGAAAAAACTAGTCAACAACAGAAGGAGATAACGTCCGCAGGAACCTACCACATAGCGAAGGACATACACTATTTGATTTCCTATTATGCAGCTCATTTTTATTTGACACTTATTGAAATATCTTGTGACATCATGCACAAAAGTGCACTTTATTTGTTTTTAACTATTGTAGTGGCGTTCTGTACAAAAAGTGCACTTTAATTTAGTGTTGTTTTGATATGTCATCTTAGTGACATCATGCACAAAAGTGCACTAATAGCTTGTTTTAAAATGTCTGACAATCTTGCTCTTTCTGTTTTGAAATGACATGAATGTTTGTGCCACTGCTTAATAACTGTTTAATAAATACACTTTTGCTAAATTGACTTAGTTGTGATTTCCCTCACTGCATGAAAGTTTAAAAGTAGCATATTAGGGGTGTGGGAAAAAAATCGATTCGAATTCGAATCGCGATTCTCACAGAATAGATTCTCATTTTTAAAAAATAGATTTTTTATTTATTATTTAAATTAATCAATCCAACAAAACAATACACAGCAATAAAACAACAAAGCAATCCAATTCCAAAACCAAACCTGGCCCAGCAACACTCAGAACTGCAATAAACAAAGCAATTGAGGAGACACAAACATGACAGAACAAACCAAAAGTAGTGAAACAAAAATGAATATTATCAACAACAGTATCAATATTAGTTACAATTTCAACATAGCAGTGATTAACAATCCCTCATTGACATTATCATTAGACATTTATAAAAAATAAAGAACAATAGTGTCACAGTGGCTTACACTTGCATCGCATCTCATAAGCTTGACAACACACTGTGTCCAATATTTTCACAAAGATAAAATAAGTCATATTTTTGGTTCATTTAATAGTTCAAACAAATGTACATCATTGCAATCAGTTGATAAAACAAGCTTTTTACAAAAAGCTACTACTCTGCTTGCATGTCAGCAGACTGGGGTAGATCCTGCTGAAATCCTATGTATTGAATGAAAGAATCGTTTTTGAATCGGGAATCGTGTTGAAATGAAAAAAATAAATAAATCGCTTTTGAATCAAATCGTGACCCCAAGAATCGATATTGAATCGAATCGTGGGACACCCAAAGATTCACAGCCCTATAGCATATATTAATGCAGTATGAAGAAGAATGTTTTAATGTAGACACATAGAATCATCATACTGCTGTGATTATATGCATCAAGTGTTCATTCAAGGCTAAGGCACAATATCCACATATATATGGTGTATCGTGACATGGACTAAACATATCCACATATATATGGTGTATCGTGACATGGACTAAACATATCCACATATATATGGTGTATCGTGACATGGACTAAACATATCCACATATATATGGTGTATCGTGACATGGACTAAACATATCCACATATATATATGGTGTATCGTGACATGGACTAAACATATCCACATATATATGGTGTATCGTGACATGGACTAAACATATCCACATATATATGGTGTATCGTGACATGGCCTAAACATATCCACATATATATGGTGTATCGTGACATGGACTAAACATATCCACATATATATGGTGTATCGTGACATGGACTAAACATATCCACATATATATGGTGTATCGTGACATGGACTAAACATATCCAGATATTAATAAAAGGCCATATCGCCCAGCCCTAATTCAATTGTAGTTGGTGAATGTTTTTCTGCAACCACATTCCATCAGTCATTTCCATTATTCAGGATTCACAACCATATATTTTTGAAGCTAGTTGAACGAAGGATTAACTGCTGCTTCTAGAAGCCAGCACGGAGAAGCGGGTGAAACGGAGCAGGCGGAAGCCGATAGATAGAGTGGGGTGAAATCGACTCGAAGCTGCAAATGCGGAATTTGGAGACGAGCTATTCCAACATAAACGGCAGGCTTACCCCAAATAAACCAGAAAAAACGTCCCTGGCCAACTTGACCAAAGAGACAACTGTCCATCGAGTGAGTGACACTTTATATTGATCATGATACACACAGCAGGTGGTGTGTATCATGACAGACTGCATATGCAAACAAAACATGACATGTGGGCTAATACTTTACAATGTAATATGATTGTTCATGTTTTTCAGTCGGTACAAATTGCAGACTCATCGCTCTGTGTTGTGCATTGCAAACTCAAACACGTTTTGTGCTGACGTAGAAGCTACACTATATTGCCAAAAGTATTTGGCCACCTGCCTTGACTCACATATGAACTTGAAGTGCCATCCCATGGACAAGACCAAAATGTTTTGGTATCCTGGAGCATTCAAAGTGCCTTTCACTGCAACTAAGGGGCCAAGCCCAACTCCTTAAAAACAACCCCACACCATAATTCCTCCTCCACCAAATTTCACAATCAGCACAATACAGTCCGAAATGTAGCGTTCTCCTGGCAACCTCCAAACCCAGACTGGTCCATCAGATTGCCAGATGGAAAAGTGTGATTCATCAGTCCAAAGAAGGCGTCTCCACTGCTCTAGAGTCCAGTGGCGACGTGTTTTACACCACTGCATCCCACGCTTTGCATTGTATGGCTTGGATGCAGCTGCTCGGCCATGGAAACCCATTCCATGAAGCTCTCTGCGTACTGTACGTGGGCTAATTGGAAGGTCACATGAAGTTTGGAGCTCTGTAGCAACTGACTGTGCAGAAAGTCTTTGCACTATGCGCTTCAGTCAGTTTACGTGGCCTACCACATGGTGGCTGAGTTGCTGTTGTTCCCAAACTCTTCACTTTTCTTATAATAAAGTTGACTTTGGAATATTTAGGAGCGAGGAAATTTCACGACTGGATTTGTTGCACAGGTGGCATCCTATGACAGTTTCACGCTGGAAATTACTGAGAGTGGCCCATTCTTTCACAAATGTTTGTAGAAACAGTCTCCATGCCTAAGTGCTTGATTTTATACACCTGTGATTAGGACACCTGATTCTCATCACTTGGATGGGTGGCCAAATACTTTTGGCAATATAGTGTAGCTTATCTCTTGCCGTATTTAGCTTTTACGACTAATAATGAAGCACACTGATGTGTTACTACGCTAAAAAGAGAGTTCCTCAGTGTTCGCTCTTACAATAACAATGTCGCTACAGTTTGGTTATTATACAAGTAAATTAAGTATTGGTGACGGTTTTTGAATGCATTTTTAAAGTGATTTAGCGGTAGAATTGACTGCTTCCATTAGCTGCATTGCTAGCTACCTACAACAAACCGATGTTTACATGTTACAATGCAAAAAAATAAAAATAAGTTGTCTTCTTGTCTATCACAAGGATTGTGAACAAACAGGCAAAATTCCCCAAAAAGTGCAGCGGAGAATCTCAGTTGCAGGTTACAACACAAAACTAAATCAGCATTGTCACTGGCTACTTAAAACCAAGTGAAAAAAACTTGTCTGACTCAATTTCAAGCAGTCAAATGAATGTTATATTCAATAAACACAGCCGTACCGATCGGAAATCTCCATCGACGTCGGAGTCCTCACAATAGTCTTCATGAGGCACGTTTCTTCTTTTCAAGAGGTGTTCGTCTCTTTTGTTCTGTTGAGTGGCAAAAGAAACAATGTTATGCATTTTCAAACTTGCTTTCGTTTAGGTATCTTGCACATTGGGTGGTATTAACAGTTGTGCCGTGCGATATTACAATATATATGTCGCAGTACAACAAAAATATGTACAAAATAACTTGTTTATATCATAATTGTAACATCTGAGCTGTGGCTAATATAACTGCAGCAACACTGCTACTTTGCAGGAGTAGTTCTCCATCAGTTGAAAGAACTTCACGGTGAGAGCTGGAAGGAGAATGGATGTCACCACGGAAGTTAAACCAACTCGAAAAGGAATTGGTGTCAAAAAGAGGAACTATTGTATTTTAATTAAAAAAGTCCAGACACCGACCAAATAACGGCCGGCTTATCTGTTCGTGATGTGCGATACCACTGACACCAAGTAAAATTCTGGCTGGTATTGGCAATACCGATACTTTGTGCAAATATAGCAAAAGTGTCTGGTAAAATGTAAGAATCATCTTCAAACAATATAAAAAGAGTGTGAAAGAATTAATGGCGTTATTCTGAATTGAGTGTGTTCTTAATTATATTGAAGTCTGTATGTAGTGTCCCCAAATAGCCTACAATAACACTTGCTGCTTTATAATACTGACATCTGGTATCCATCCACACATCACTATTAACTGTAAAACATGCTGCCAACAAGCCCTTGATAGCCACCTGAACACGTCTATTCTTTTCTATCACTTGTTATTAGCGAATTGAACACGTCTATTCTTTTCTATCACTGGTTATTAGCGATTTGAACACATCTATTCTTTTCTATCACTTGTTATTAGCGATTTGAACACATCTATTATTTTCTATCACTTGTTGTTAGCGACTTGAACACGTCTATTCTTTTCTATCACTTGTTGTTAGCGATTTGAACACGTCTATTATTTTCTATCACTTCCTGTTAGCGACTTGAACACGTCTATTCTTTTCTATCACTTCCTGTTAGCGACTTGAACACGTCTATTATTTTCTATCACTTCCTGTTAGCGATTTGAACACGTCTATTATTTTCTATCACTTCCTGTTAGCGACTTGAACACGTCTATTCTTTTCTATCACTTCTTATTAGCGACTTGAACACGTCTATTATTTTCTATCACTTCCTGTTAGCGACTTGAACACGTCTATTATTTTCTATCACTTCCTATTAGCGACTTGAACACGTCTATTATTTTCTATCACTTCCTGTTAGCGACTTGAACACGTCTATTATTTTCTATCACTTCCTGTTAGCGACTTGAACACGTCTATTATTTTCTATCACTTCCTATTAGCGACTTGAACACGTCTATTATTTTCTATCACTTCCTGTTAGCGACTTGAACACGTCTATTATTTTCTATCACTTCCTGTTAGCGACTTGAACACTTCCATAATTTTCTATCACTTCCTGTTAGCGACTTGAACACGTCTATTCTTTTCTATCACTTCCTGTTAGCGATTTGAACACGTCTATTATTTTCTATCACTTCCTGTTAGCGACTTGAACACGTCTATTCTTTTCTATCACTTCCTGTTAGCAACTTGAACACGTCTATTCTTTTCTATCACTTGTTATTAGCGACTTGAACACGTCTATTCTTTTCTATCACTTCTTGTTAGCGACTTGAACATGTCTATTTTTTTCTATCACTTCTTGTTAGCGACTTGAACACGTCTATTCTTTTCTATCACTTCCTGTTAGCGACTTGAACACATCTATTCTTTTCTATCACTTTCTGTTAGCGACCTGAACACATCTATTCTTGTCTATCACTTGAAGACACGGCATGAAGAACAGCACAGAGACAATGTTAATGATGCTGCTGACGTTCAAACAAGTCCTCTTAAACCAAGGCACTTTATTTCACACCTTGTTGTTTTGTGGTTGTGTTAGCTGAAGAATTGAGCATAGCTAAATGTTGTTGTTTTTTTAAAGAAGATTGGAGATGAAGTTTGACATTTCTTATATTATTTCTAAACCTTTTTCTTATCTCTAAACACCTCTTAAGTTGGGATCCTATTATGCAAAACCTAATTTTCTTACTTGTTGGTACCTGTGTTTGTGTATTTGGGATCCCCATTAGTCCCAACAATGTAAAATCAAGGCACGGTGGAGATATTTAGTTACGTCAATGAATATTTCCCATTACTTTATGGGCCAAACTATATCGGGATATGAGTACTGGTCTATATTGCCCAGCCCTACACTCGTGTTAGTGACAGTATTAGCACAGTTTAGAGACGTTCTCTGTGCTTAATTGAGCGTTACAGTAGGCCTTATGATGTGTTTATATGTATGAGTGTTAATAATCAAATTGTGATATTTGAGACATTTCCTATTGCTACAAAAAAATTTCTGCTCTACTAATTTTTTTTCATTTAGTAGCACCGGTGCTACAAGTGAAAACGCTCAGCTTATGGCCCTGTGGTGTACAAGATGCACAATGCGTAACCTGAGACTTCACATGTAGGTGTAAAAAATAGAAGAAACCAAATTATTTAAGAAATCAGACTAACTAAAATGCACCGACTGTTGAAAAAAAGCTGGTGCTAAAAACATTTCGTTTGTCTTGTCCTTTGTATATATAGATTGTGTTAAACAAATTGAGAGAAGATAAAGTGGCATTAATTTGATGAGTATATTTGTGAAATTTTGAGAAAAAAATTACTGCATCGAGAGATATATATATATGTATATATATATATACACACACATCATGGAATATAAAATAGCCTATCGAGACATATATTATTATTACTACATGTATTGTCCATATCGCAGAGCACTAATTAGCAGCATCATAACATAGAAAGAAAGGCATTTACCTTTCGGAGCTCCACCACGACCTCCGTCCTCTGTCTTCTCATAGTCTGTGGGCACAATGGTGATGTTAGTAAGAGCACTAAACCATGTCACAGTGGATACAAAGTCCATACAATTCTTCATTTGGCCAACGGTTTTTTGAAGGCTATTGTTGATAACCTCAGTTCACAGCATCAAAGGATTAACCTTGGTTACGTGTTTTCCTTTCCAAAACCTGCTTGCCTTGAATCATTTTCATAAGAAAACTTTGACCCTGTAACGAATTGTTTTTATATTTCTATAAATTCCAAGAGACAAACTGCTTTTCCCTGTACCTCGATCCCAACTTGTACTCATCTTGGAGCCATAAGATTGGGGCCAGCTGTGACCTTTGTGGTTCCAGTTACTGAGTCAACCGAGCTATAAATGGTAGTCAATGGGATGCGGGGACCCTTGAGCAAGCCACCCAAGAACAAGGCACAGCACCCAAACATGTGTCACTAAATCTAAGATGACTCAGCGTGTGTTACTCACCAGCCATTTAACATGCTTTATTTATAGCAAGGAGCAATCTTGCATATTTTGTGATACTGCTGATATTTCTTATCACCAACTGAATGTGATGCAACTTCCGTTCACAAACTTGTGTGAAACACAAGAGCTGCACGCCTATATGAAGTAAATGTTATGTCAGAGAGGAATGTATTTGGTGGATGTAGATTAAGGTATTTTTGAGTGTCTAAATATTACACTTCTAAATATAATACAGAGCAGTTCTACACCACTGCAAACAACCTCAAAAATAAACATACGGCTAGAGTCACAATATTGTACTTTCTTTAAATATATTTGTTTTAAAGTGTGGGTCTGAGCTGGGATAGGCCCCCGCAACCCTGGTAGAAAATGGATGGATGGTTCCACAATAATGTATTGGGGAAAATCCAGCTTTGATGTTAGTAATTTAGACAGTTTAAAAGGCTTTTTAGTACAAGTCCTACTAGGAACACTTGTTATATGTACCTGACGCTTTAATACTAATGAGCTGTGTTTGTCTACATCTGCCACCACGACTCCAAAAAGTACAATTGTGCACTTCACCCACTGTTTGCATTTTGTTTCTCCATCACAATAGATTCCACGGATCAGATACAACATGATCGTAACATTAAGGGGTGGGGATTTTTTTTCCGTTTGGTGGTTATAAACATGCTCTACGGACACATATTACAGATTATGAAAAGGCCAATTTTGAATAAGTGAGCTTTAGACTATTAAGCCCAAGCTGTTTGTTTACATGCTTTTTTTTTATTTCTCTTTGCTATTTGGGCTTATTGGACCCTAATTAGAATAAAAACTAAGAATCATCTTTTGATATGATGTACTTAGTCCATAAGTAACAAACGTGTACCTTATTTTTCGGAGTATTAGTCACTCCGGAGTATAAGTCGCACTGGCCGAAAATGCATAATAAAGAAGGAAAAAAACATATATAAGTCACACTGGAGTATAAGTCGCATTTTTTCGGGAAATTTATTTGATAAAACCCAACACCAAGAATAGACATTTGAAAGGCAATTTAAAATAAATAAAGAATAGTGAACAACAGGCTGAATAAGTGTACGTTATATGAGGCATAAATAAGCAACTGAGAACGTGCCTGGTATGTTAACGTAACATATTATGGTAAGAGTCATTCAAATAACTATAGCATATAGAACATGCTATACGTTTACCAAACAATCTGTCACTCCTAATCGCTAAATCCCATGAAATCTTATACGTCTAGTCTCTTACGTGAATGAGATAAATAATATTATTTGATATTTTACGCTAATGTGTTAATAATTTCACACATAAGTCGCTCCTGAGTATAAATCGCACCCCCAGCCAAACTATGAAAAAAACTGACTTATAGTCCGAAAAATGCTGTACTTCATGTTTAGCGACATGCTAATTCTTATTTTTACACTTTTTCCCCCCAAATTCCATTGTATGTTATACTCTTCTGACACCACCAGATGGCAGTATAAGTGTCCACATAAGCGGCCATGAGACCCCAATTCAGTAGTGTACACAATTTTGGAAATAAGAGCTAAAAGGTGCTGTCCACGCATGTGGCCACTAAGCCTTTAGAGGAACTGCACTTATTGGAATTTTGCCTATAATTCACAATCATTATGACAGAAAAAAACATGTATTTTTTATGTATTCTCACTCGTACATAAACGTAAATAAAAGTCTGCTTACAATGGAGTGAATGGGAGTCATGAAGTCATTACATCATTGCGTCTATTTCGACCACAAAACCCAATAACCGTCCAAAAAGTGGCAACAATACTCTATTTACATTTTGTGACCTGAATATTAACGGAGTATGAGTAATATTGCTATTATAAGCACAAACGTTAAGGATGTAGTTTTAGCGGCGCATTGTCACACAAAGGTAACATTCTTATGCCACTGTATTGACATCATGAGCTGGTGATCTGCTTACTTATCTCGGAGCTTGTGAAAGTTAATTCTAGATTATAAATCATCCCTCTCACCTGGGTAGTAAAAGGACATGGACATGAACTAAGAACTTTGTAAACTTTGACAACCAATTTAGACCAGGTAATTGCAAAAATAACATTTAAAAAGACTTTGTTGGATTAGGAGTCATTCATCTAAACAGGAATATAGTCGGCATCCCAGCGCCGCTGTATGCTTAAAAGGAGCAAATTACATAAATATTAAATCGTATTAAGAATGTGCCTGTTACTACATTACATCTATAAATCAACCATTATCATGTTATACCAGTGTTTATCAACCTTTTTTGAGCCAAGGCACATTTTATTCATTGAAAAAATGCGAAGGCACACCACCAGCAGAAATCATTAAAAAATGAAACTCAGCAGCCGATATTGACAATAAAAAGTAGTTGTCGCAATTGTTGGATATGACTTTAAAGCATAACCAAGCATGCATCAATATACAGTAGCTCTTGTCTCAAGGTAGGTGTACTGTCACCACCTGTCACATCACACCCTGACTTATTTGGACTTTTTTGCTGTTTTCCTGTGTGTAGTGTTTTAGTTCTTGTCTTGCGCTCCTATTTTGGTGGCTTTTTGTCTTTATTTGGTCTTTTCCTATAGCAGTTTCATGTCTTCCTTAAACCGATATTCCCCACACCTGCTTTGTTTTAGCAATCAAGAATATTTCAGTTGTTTCTATCCTTCTTTGTGGGGACATTGTTGATTGTCATGTCATGTTCGGATGTACTTTGTGGACGCCGTCTTTGCTCCACAGTAAGTCTTTGCTGTCGTCCAGCATTCGGTTTTTGTTTACTTTGTAGCCAGTTCGGTTTTAGTTTAGTTTTGCATAGCCTTCCCTAAGCTTCAATGCCTTTTCTTAGGGGCACTCACTTTTTGTTTATTTTTGGTTTAAGCATTAGAGACCTTTTTACCTGCACACTGCCTCCCGCTGTTTCCCACATCTACAAAGCAATTAGCTACCGGCTGCCACCTACTGATAAGGAAGAGTATAACGTGGTAAGTCTGCCGATCTCCAGAGAGTACAGACACTCAACAACAACACATCATTTGCGGATTTTAATTACTGGTTTGCAAAAAACATTTTTAACCCAAATAGGTGAAATTAGATCATCTCCCACGGCACACCAGACCGTATCTCACGGCACACTAGTGTGGTTAAAAAACACTGTTATACTTATCAAATCTGCTGTTGAAAGTTGGACTATATAACCAACATATAAGTTGATTGTAAATTAGGGGCGGGACATGTAAGCATTCTTGCTTTTTTCCTGTATCCCTTTTCGGTGGGTGCCGTTGCATGTCTGTCAAATTACAAAGAGTGATTAAGTGTCGCTATATATGCTTGTCTGCCGGAATAAAAAAAATAAAATAAAAAATTAAATACATTACTTGTGTAATATACATTAATGTAAGTGTTTTGATGTTTTTTAAGCAATTTACAGGCTGAATAGAGCGACTCCCATAGGCTCCATTATGAGTGTACTTATGCTCACATTTATTTACTTAGCTGGAGTGCATAAACAGAGAAAAACATGTGTGATTGTCTTACATTAGGATTGTGAATGCATAGGCAACATTTCAAAAAAGTGAAGTTCCTCTTTAAATACCCATCAAAACTGAGCCTTATCGCCTATTTGTGCTAAATGTAATTATATTGTGCAGCTGTACCTAATAGGTTTCACTATCACTAGGAGGAGGCAGTGAGGAATCCTGAGTCCATCTGCATGCACATTCATGGAGTAGAGTGAGTAAACAAGTCATTAAACAGCGGTGGGGGGGAAATACTGGAGATGATTTGCGGTGCACTGGTTTATATGTAGCTTGTGACGGCGGTGAAGTCATTTATAAAAGGTGGCTCGAAGGAGATAGCTTTTGTGTATCGCTCTACGGCGGTGCAACAGCAAGGGAAAACAACAACTTGTCAAACAGGATGTATGACTCGTCAGCTATCATGTGCAGTCTAAAAAAAAAAAAAAAAAAAAAAAAGGCTGCAAAAAGTACACAACGCGGTCGCTGCAGCGACGCATGTTGTAAAACAGGGGGGTCAAACTCATTTTAGATCACATGGGGGAAAATCTACTCCCACGGCACGATAACTTAAAAATAAAGACAACTTCAGATTGTTTTCTTTGTTTACAAATAGAACAAGCACATTCTGAAATTGCACAAATCATAATGTTGTTGGGTTTCTTTTACACTTACATGTTGCGGTTAATAGTATACATACTTTATTTGTCATTATTTATATTTCCTGAATAAATTATGTGATAATATTTATCAATCAACTCATTGGTGTTTATTTTCAATCTATCAAGATAAAAAAATATCTAAATCCAATTACAGTATGTTATTTATGTAGTTTGACAATTTTCCTCGACTGATGTACTAACATCATGTGGTTTATTTTGTACATATGTAGCATCATCTACAAAGTTACAAATAATTGCTATTGCTACATCGATGAGCGTCATCTCGTCGATAACCTGATGGCCACAACATTAGGTACACCCGCCGCCTCCAAATACGACAAATGTTTATTAAGTTTTAGAGCAGCGGTGTCTAAATATCATTTTAGATCACGTGGAAGAAAATCTACTCCCAAGTGGGCCGGACTGGTAAAATCACAGCACGATAACTTAAAAATAAAGACAACTTCAGATTGTTTTCTTTGTTTACAAATAGAACTAGCACATTCTGAAATTGCACAAATCATAATGTTGTTGGGTTTTATTTTACACTTACATGTTGCGGTTAATTATATAGAATAGAATAGAAAGGACTTTATTGTCATTATACTTGCATATAACAAGATTAAGGACTCCAATTTAAGGTGCGGTAGTGGAAACAAATACGGGATAAAAATAAATTACACAAGAAGCAATAAAGATAAAAAATAAGAATTTAAATAAACAGACTACTATCCAATAAAAATAATAAGCAATCCTGTACAATATACAAAACAATATACAAAATACTGTACAATATACAGTATATATAATCTATATATACTTTATTTGTCATTATTTATATTTTCTGAATAAATTATGTGATAATATTCACCAGTCAACTCACTGGTGCTAATTTTCACTCTATCAAGATAAAAAATATCTAAATCAATTACAGTATGTTATTTATGTAGTTTGATCATTTTCCTTGACTGGTGCACTGACATATAGTGTTTTCTTTTTGGGCTTTTTAATTATACATATGTAGCATAATCTACAAAGTTAGATATAATTTCTATTGCGACATGCAGTGGACACATTTAGAACAGTGGTTTCTTTCATTCATCAATTTCAGGTTAATTTTTAAACTTAGCAAACTCATCCTGCGGGCCGGATAAAAAACGATTTTCTTTGTTTACAAATAGAACAAGCACATTCTGAAATTGCACAAATCATAATGTTGTTGTTTTTTACACTTACATGTTGCAGTTAATAGTATATATACTTTATTATTTATTATTTATATTTTCTGAATAAATGATGTGGTAATATTCATCAGTCAACTCATTGGTGCTCATTTTCACTCTATCAAGATAAAAAAATATCTAAACCCAATTACCAATTAGATAATCTTGATCTTACTCATCTCACCATATGAAATGTAACTTTTTACATACTTTTTTTTAGCAACTGTTATGTAAAAGAAAAGGGGTAGGATTAAATAAGCTCTGCTTCTTCCTACTCCTTTTCCAACATGTTGAAAAGACAAACTGGAAATTGTGATGTATCATGTTGTATGCATGCATGTTCCAAATAAACTCAAACGCAACTCAATTACAGTATGTTATTTATGCAGTTTGATCATTTTCCTCGACTGATGTACTAACATCACAGGGTTTCCCGCACATTCATTTATTTGTGGCGGCCCGCCACGAAAGAATTACGTCGACTACAAATTAAAAAATTAAAAAAAAAAAAATTAAAAAAAAAAATTTAAATTTTTTTTTGTCCTCTCCAGCTTCTCAGGCAAATCATATAGTTGATGTAGATGACACATTTAGAACAGTGGTTTCTTTCATTCAACAATTTCAGGTTAATTTTTAAACTTAGTAAACTCATCCCGCAGGCCGGATAGAAAACTATTTTCTTTGTTTACAAATGGAACAAGCACATTCTGAAATTGCACAAATCATAATGGTTTTTTTTACACTTACATGTTGCGGTTAATAGGATATATACTTTGTCATTATTTATATTTCCTGAATAATTCATGTGATAATATTCATCAGTCTAATTTTCACTCTATCAAGATGAAAAAATATCTAAATCCAATTACCAATTAGATCATCTTAATCTTACTCATCTCACCATATGAAAAGTAACTTACTTCACCGAGTATTATTTATTTATTTATTTTTATTGTGATTACTTATGGAGTATATTGTGAATAACATGAGAACAGGAAGTGAACAAAAGTTTTAGCAACTGTTATGTAAAAGAAAAGGGGTAGGATTAAATAAGCTCCGCTTCTTCCTACTCCTTTTCCAACATGTTGAAAAGACAAACTGGAAATTGTGATGTATCATGTTGTATGCTCGCATGTTCCAAATAAACTCAAACTCAATTCAACTCAATTACAGTATGTTATTTATGTAGTTTGATCATTTTCCTCGACTAAGGTACTAACATCATGTGGTTTATTTTGTACATATGTAGCATCATCTACAAAGTTACAAATAATTGCTATTGCTACATCGATGAGCGTCATCTCGTCGATAACCTGATGGCCACAACATTAGTTACACCCGCCACCTCCAAATACGACAAATGTTTATTAAGTTTTGGAGCAGTGGTGTCCAAAACTCATTTTAGATCAGGGGCCACATGGAGGAAAATCTACTCCCAGGTGGGCCGGACTGGTAAAATCACGGCGCGATAATTTAAAAATAAAGACAACTTCAGATTGTTTTCTTTGTTTACAAATAGAACAAGCACATTCTGAAATTGTACAAATCATAATGTTGTTGGGTTGTTGTTTTTTTTTACACTTACATGTTGCGGTTAAGGGACAAACGGTAGAAAATGGATGTAGTATAGAATAGAATGGACTTTGTCATTATATTTGCATATAACGAGATAAAGGACTCCAACTTAAGGCGTGGTAGTGGAAACAAATATGGGATAAAAATAAATTACTTAAAAAGTAATAAAGATAAAAAATAAGAATTGAAATAAACAGACTACTATCCAATAAAAAATAATAAGCAATCCTGTACAATATACAAAATACTGTACAATATACAGTATGTATCATCTATATATACTTTATTTGTCATTATTTATATTTTCTGAATAAATTATGTGATAATATTCATCAGTCAACTCATTGGTGCAAATTTTCACTATCAAGATAAGAAAATATCTAAATCAAATTACAGTATCTTATTTATGTAGTTTGATCATTTTCCTCGACTGATGTACTAAAACATCATGTGGTACATATGTAGCATAATCTACAAACTATGGAACAAACTGAACTTACAACACAAGCAATGCCAAACTATTAATCGATTTAAACTATTATACAAACATGGGGTCTGGTTCAAATATATTGATGAGGGTCTTTAATTTGACCTGCTGCTGTACTCTGTCTCAAAGTGACATGTGCTCAATGTTTCCTTACCATTGTTGCTATGTTGTCTATTACCATTATTGCTATGTTGTCTATTACCATTATTGATAATTACCATTATTGCTATGTTGTCTATTACCATTATTGCTATGTTGTCTATTACCATTATTGCTATGTTGTCTATCACCATTATTGCTATGTTGTCTATTACCATTATTGCTATGTTGTCTATTACCATTAATTGCTATGTTGTCTATTACCATTATTGCTATGTTGTCTATTACCATTATTGCTGTGTTGTCTATTACCATTATTGCTATGTTGTCTATTACCATTATTGCTATGTTGTCTATCACCATTATTGCTATGTTGTCTATTACCATTATTGCTATGTTGTCTATTACCATTATTGCTATGTTGTCTATTACCATTATTGCTATGTTGTCTATTACCATTATTGGTATATTCATTATTCCTACATTGTTGATACAAATGATTGTTACAGTGTAATAATTATTGTTGCCTGTGGTAATGCCACTATGATACAACATCTGTATTATAATCCTTGAACAAAGTAAGAGTGAAACTCATGTGAATAATCACTGAATGGAGAACTGGGGGTGGGATTAAATTATCTTCTTCCCACTCCCTTTCAGGCAAAACTGGACAATCATGCATTACATACTATACATTACCTTTTGCACTATATTAATTTATATTATTATGTGTTGTCAACTTTGTACTTTTTTATGTCATTGCCTGAAATAAAAAAAATAAAAAATGAATGAGATACAAATAACTGCTATTGCTACATACAGTTGACAAATTTAGAACAGTGGTTTCTTTCATTCAACAATTTCAGGTTAATTTTTAAACTTAGTAAACTCATCCCGTGGGCCAGATAAAAAACTACTTTCTTTGTTTATAAATAGAACAAGCACATTCTGAAATTGCACAAATCATAATGTTGTTTTTTGTTACACTTACATGTTTCGGTTAATAGTATATATAATTTATTTGTCATTATTTATTTTTTCTGAATAAATTATGTGGTAATATTCATCAGTCAACTCACTGGTGCTAATTTTCACTCTATCAAGATAAAAAAACATCTAAATCCAATTACCAATTAGATCATCTTAATCTTACTCATCTCACCATATGAAATGTAACTTACTTCACAGAGTATTATTTATTTATATTGTGATTACTAATGGAGTATATTGTGAATAAATTGAGACCAGGAAGTGAACAAAAGTTTTAGCAACTGTTATGTAAAAGAAAATAAGCTCTGCTTCTTCCTACTCCTTTTCAAACATGTTGAAAAGACAAACTGGAAATTGTGATATATCATGTTGTATGCTTGCATGTTCCAAATAAACTCAAACTCAACTCAACTGTATATGTATGTTAAATATATATATATAAATAACAGTATGTTATTTATGTAGTTTGATCATTTTCCTCGACTGATGTACTAAAACATTACGTGGTTTATTTTGTATATATGTAGCATCATCTACAAAGTTACATATAATTTCTATTGCGACATCCAGTGGACACATTTAGAACAGTGGTTTCTTCCATTCAACAATTTCAGGTTAATTTTTAAATTAGCAAACTCATCCCACGGGCCGGATAAAAAACTACTTTCTTTGTTTACAAATAGAACAAGCACATTCTGAAATTGCACAAATCAAAATGTTTTTGTTTTTTACACTTACATGTTGCGGTTAATAGTGTATATACTAAACTTGTCATTATTTATATTTTCTGTGACAATATTCATCAGTCAACTAATTGGTGTTAATTTTCACTCTATCAAGATAAAAGAATATCTAAATCCAATTATAGTATGTTATTTATGTAGTTTGATCATTTTCCTCGACTGATGTAGTAACATCCATCCATCCATTTTCTACCGCTTGTCCCTAACATCATGTGGTTTATTTTGTACATATGTAGCATCATCTACAAAGTTACATATAATTTCTATTGCGACATCCAGTGGACACATTTAGAACAGTGGTTTCTTCCATTCAACAATTTCAGGTTAATTTTTAAACTTAGCAAACTCATCCCACGGGCCGGATAAAAAACTACTTTGTTTACAAATAGAACAAGCACATTCTGAAATTGCACAAATCAAAATGTTTTTTTAGTTTTTTTAACACTTACATGTTGCGGTTAATAGTGTATATACTAAACTTGTCATTATTTATATTTTCTGTGACAATATTCATCAGTCAACTAATTGGTGTTAATATTCACTCTATCAAGATAAAAAAATATCTAAATCCAATTATAGTGTGTTATTCATGTAGTTTGATCATTTTCCTCGACTGATGTACTAACATCCATCCATCCATTTTCTGCCGCTTGTCCCTAAGACCATGTGGTTTATTTTGTACATATGTAGCATCATCTACAAAGATACAAAGATACATTTAGATAGGGATGATACTCAAAACCGGTTTTCCCGGTTGTTCGATAAGAAAAGAACCGAGTCCTCAGACTCGAATGGGTTATATTTGTATAGCGCTTTTCTACCTTCAAGGTACAAAGCGCTTTGACAGTATTTCCACATTCACCCATTCACACACACATTCACACACTGATGGCGGGAGCTGCCATGCAAGGCGCTAACCAGCAGCCATCAGGAGCAAGGGTGAAGTGTCTTGCCCAAGGACACAACAGGCGTGACTAGGATGGTAGAAGGTGGGGATTGAACTCCAGTAACCAGCAACCCTCCGATTGCTGGCACGGCCCCTCTACCAACTTCGCCACGCCGTCCCCAAATATCCCTTTTTAAAAACCGGTACCCGTTATCGAGACCACTATAGTAAAGAAAAAGAGTTGGTTCTATATTCGAACCCCTCGGAACGAATCCCGTCCCGACCAGAAATGCTCCGTGTGACATCCCAAGAAATGACGTCACGTAGCTCGGTCATTAAGCGCAGATAGCGAAAGCAGGAAAAAAATGGACGGGAAAAAGTGCTCCAAGGTGTAATAACGTTCAAAACAAAAAGGTAAAATCCAATGAATAACTTTACTGGGAGATTTGAGCAGACTACAAACACATGACGAACACTTTTACGACCAACCGGAAACATAGCAACGCACCTCCTTTACGGCAGCTGTCGCAACGTTCTTATAGCAACCGCAGCACATACATATGACATGATCTCCCTTTTTCAACTTTTGTTTTTCTTTCCTTGTAAACAAAACAAAATCACACTGTATATGTGTTGTCTGTCTAATTATAAATAATGCAGACGAGGCGTGTTGGCTGAGTTCTTGACGTTTACTTTCACGGGTGACGATATGCAACAACACTTTCAGGGGCTACCGCGCATGCTCGTCACTCCCATTGCATGATGGGTAGTGTAGTTGTTATATTCCCTAGCTCATAACATCTTTCCCCCTATAAAGAAATAATGTTAACTCAATAAAGTGTATTTCTTTTTTTAGCTTTAACTTTTCATTTTTTAGCATTGTAACCACATTTGCAAACAACTTTTCTATTCATAGAATTTTCTTTCAATAAAGAAATAAAGTGCAAAAATGTCAAAGCATCATAACAAACAGTTATGTCAAATAGCAGCAGAAGTGCACTTTTTGGAGAGCTGTATTATTTCCAGTTTTGTGCCCAAGGGACTGATTTTATTTAACACTAGTATTATTTATACACCTATAGTGATCACAGAGACAGGTTGTTTTTGTGTTACCTTATATATTTGTTTTTCTGAAAAATCCCACTTAATATACTTTGGGTAACAACAGTCAATATTTTTTTTTTTTTTTTTTAGGGGGGCAACAGTCAATATTTATTTATTTTTTAGATTAAATTGTTTTCTTATATAATAAAAGTGAGCTTTTGTTAAACCAAATATTGTGTGTTTTTTTCCATATACAACAACCTATCTGGACTCGATAAGAGAATCGATAAGGAATCGGTTCGATAAGAGGATTCGATAATAGACTCGAACTCGATAATTTCTTATCAAACATCATCCCTACATTTAGAACAGCGGTTTCTTTCATTCAACAATTTCAGGTTAATTTTTATACTTAGCAAACTCATCCCGCGGGCCGGATAAAACCTGTCGGCGGGCCGGATCCGGCCCTCGGGCCGTACGTCTGGCACCCCTGTCGTAAAACATGGCAATTGCTACTGCCATTAAATGCTATTGCATACGAGCGCCATTGATCAACCGCCTACTACAACTACGACTTTAAGTCGTTTATAAAGCATTAGTTTAAACAGTGGATAAGAGGCACTTATTAAGTAAATGATCCCCGCTATTGTTTTTGATGCTAAAGACGGGGGAGGGGGATTGAAAGCATTGCCAACGAGCTTAAAATGGAGCTACCTCAACTGCACTCTCCATGTAACGTTGCTAGTACTAACTTCCCAATCCATGAAATATACTTCGATATTCACATTCATTTCACTTGTATTTGATTTTTGTGTGGATATTAAGCCGGTTAGCCTCGGTCCGTACCGAGCTAGAAAAAGGAGGGATTGAGCCGTGGGCCTGCTTTGCAGCAAGCCAGCTCCTCCCGGGCGAGCCTTAATTTGGGCGAGTAAACAGTCCAATAAGGCTGAATAAAAGCGGTATATTTGTGGAAAGAAACAAACAGGAGTCATGGTGGCGGTTGGTGGAAATAGCTAGAAGGGAAGGCCGCGTCCGCAGCCTCGGGGCGAAGTTCCCGACGAAACGACGTCACAGGAAAGCCGCGGAGGCGAAGTTGGCCGTGAACGGTTGACGGAAGGGGGGGGGGAATACGAGCGGTTTGTAACTTACCTCCAAATCCCGACCCTTGTTCTTGAAATTCTTCAGTCGCTGGTTATCCAGTTTCTCGTTGTCGGCCATGTTCAGCGGTTAGGGCGCAGTTTCACTCGCGGAAATTAGCTCTTGATGCTAACTGCTTGCTCGTCGCGGCCTTTCGTTTAGCGGACTATTTTTTGCTGCTGCTGGGCGGCCGCGGTGCATGCTGGGATTGCCGGTGGCGGAGAGGAAGGGTGGGGGGCAGCACCTCGGCTCTCATTGGTCCATTGTGAAAAGCTCGCCCCCGCCAGGCGCGCGCCCCATCGAAGCATTATTTACGTTACCTTAAAACTGCAGGGAAATATAATATCAATTTTATCAATTTTAAACGACCGTATCTTTTAAAACTTATAGAATATAATATAAAGTACTTTAATAATCCCTGGGGGAAATTCAGCATCACAGTTCGCTCACAATAGACAATAAACATTTAGGTATTTTTACAGGAGAAAAATATAAATACAGTCTATTATACAGCATTATTCACATGTGAATAATATAAATACAGTCTATTATACAGCATTATTCACATGTGAATAATATAAATACAGTCTATTATACAGCATTATTCACATGTGAATAATATAAATACAGTCTATTATACAGCATTAATCACCTGTGAATAATATAAATACAGTCTATTATACAGCATTATTCACATGTGAATAATATAAATACAGTCTATTATACCAACTATTATACAGTCTATTATTCGACCTAAACAAATACTAAAAAAAATCATTTTTAAAAGCTCGCCCCCGCCAGGCGCGCGCCCCTTTGAAACATCGAAACATTATTTGCAATACCTTAAAACTGCAGGGAAATATGATATCCATTTTATCAATTTTAAACGACCATATCTTTTAAAACTTATAGAATATAATACAATAAAATAGAATAGAATATAAAGTACTTTATTGATCCCTGGGGGAAATTCAGTACCACAGTTCGCTCACAATAGACAATAAACATTTGGGTATTTTTACATGTGAATAATATAAATACAGTCTATTATACAGCATTATTCACATGTGAATAATATAAATACAGTCTATTATACAGCATTATTCACATGTGAATAATATAAATTCAGTCTATTATACAGCATTATTCACATGTGAATAATATAAATACAGTCTATTATACAGCATTATTCACATGTCAATAATAGAAATTCAGTCTATTGTACAGCATTATACACATGTGAATAATATAAATACAGTCTATTATACAGCATTATTCACCTGTAAATGATATAAATACAGAATTATACAGCATTATTCACATGTGAATAACATAAATACAGTCTATTATACAGCATTATTCACATGTGAATAATATAAATACAGTCTATTATACAGCATTATTCACATGTGAATAATATAAATACAGTCTATTATACAGCATTATTCACAAGTGAATAATATAAATTCAGTCTATTGTACAGCATTATTCACATGTGAATAATATAAATACAGTCTATTATACAGCATTATTCACATGTGAATAATATAAATACAGTCTATTATACAACATTATTCACCTGTAAATGATATAAATACAGTATTATACAGCATTATTCACATGTGAATAACATAAATACAGTCTATTATACAGCATTATTCACATGTGAATAATATAAATGCAGTCTATTATACAGCATTATTCACATGTGAATAATATAAATACAGTCTATTATACAGCATTATTCACCTGTGAGTAATATAAATACAGTCTATTATACAGCATTATTCACATGTGAATAATACAAATACAGTCTATTATACCGACTATTATACAGTCTATTATTCGACCTAAAGAAATACTACAAAAAAAATCATCTTTAAAAGCTTGCCCCCGCCAGGCACGCACCCCTTCGAAACATCGAAACATTATTTGCATTATCTTAAAACTGCAGGGAAATATAATATCCATTTTATCAATTTTAAACGACCATATCTTTTAAATCTTATAGAATAGAATAGAATAGAATAGAATAGAATAGAATAGAAAGTACTTTATTGATCCTTGGGGGAAATTCAGCACCACAGTTCGCTCACAATAGACAATAAACATTTAGGTATTTTTACATGTGAATAATATAAATACAGTCTATTATACAGCATTATTCACATGTGAATAATATACATTCAGTCTATTAATCAGCATTATTCACATGACAATAATATAAATACAATCTATCATACAGCATTATTCACATTGAATAACATAAATACATTCTGTTATACAGCATCATTCACATATGAATAACATAAATACAGTCTATTATACAGCATCATTCACATGTGAATAATATAAATGCAGTCTATTATACAGCATTATTCACATGTGAATAATATAGATACAGTCTATTATACAGCATTATTCACATGTGAATAATATAAATACAGTCTATTATACAGCATTATTCACATGTGAATAATATAGATACAGTCTATTATACAGCATTATTCACATGTGAATAATATAAATACAATTTATTATACAGCATTATTCACATGTGAATAACATAAATACAGTCTATTATACAGAATTATTCACATGTGAATAACATAAATACAGTCTATTATACAGCATTATTCACGTGTGAATAACATAAATACAGTCTATTATACAGCATTATTCACATGTGAATAACATAAATACAGTCTATTATACAGCATTATTCACATGTGAATAATATAAATACTGTCTATTATACAGCATTATTCACATGTGAATAATACAAATACAGTCTATTATACAGCATTATTCACATGTGAATAATATAAATACAGTCTATTATACAGCATTATTCACATGTGAATAATATAAATACAGTCTATTATACAGCATTATTCACATGTGAATAATATAAATACAATCTATTATACAGCATTAGTCACATGTGAATATCATAAATACTTAGACTTAGACTTAGACAAACTTTAATGATCCACAAGGGAAATTGTTCAACACAGTAGCTCAGTTACAATGATGGAAAGTGTAAGGATGGAAAGGACAATGCAGGTATAAATAGACTAATATAGCTATAAAAAAAAATCTAACATATATACGAATATATACATAATATGTGTACAGAATAATTTATATACAGATATATTACATTATGTCTATAACATATATACAATATAAACCAATGACCATGTACAATAATACAGTATATACAGTATATATATGACAGCAGCAGCATAAAATAGAGAGTAGGACCAGCAGGAAATAGAAAATAGACATTATAAACATTATAAACAAAGAGAAGTAGCCAACATGTCAGGTGTCAGGTAATAGGCAGATGTCATCTATTACTGTATGGCGAGTGATTATACAGCTGGATGGAGTACGGAATGAAGGAGTTCTTGAATCGCACAGTGCGGGAAGGAAGTTGAAGGAGCCTGTTGGAGTATGAGCTCCGCTGTCCCTTAATTGTCAGGTGGAGTGGGTGGGCAGGATTGTCCATGATGGCGAGCAGTTTGTCCAGTGTCCTCCTGTCCCTCACTGACACAAACGCCTCCAACTGCGTGCCAATAGTTTGGCCGGCTTTCCGGATCACTTTATCAATCCGGTTTGAGTCCTTTTTGCTGGCCACCAGTGGTCTCAGCTGATCCAGCACAAGTCTCTCGAGGACCTTCATAACCTGGGACGTCAGGGCAACAGGTCTGAAGTCATTTGAGCCCGTTGGGATGGGCTTCTTGGGCACTGGCACTATGCAGGATGTTTTCCATAGCACTGGTATCCGTTCTAGCTTCAGACTCAGGTTGAAGATGGAGTGCAGGATCCCAGTTAGCTGAGCAGCGCAAGTCTGCAGGACCCAGGGGTTGACTCGCTCAGGGCCTGCTGACTTAGCTGGATTGACTCTCTCCAGCTGCCGTCTTACAAGTCCAGGTGTCAGACACACCGGGCTGGCTTTCTCAGTGGGGGTGGAAGTGGGGGAGGGGGGAGGGGGGAAAGAAACGGCTGTGGCAGGTAAAAGAGAAGGAGTTAGTGTGTTGAAGTTCAGGGGAGGTGTGAGAACAGGAGTAGTGGGGGGAGGGCTAGTAAGGGGTGCGTTGC
This sequence comes from Entelurus aequoreus, assembly GCF_033978785.1. Lineage (NCBI taxonomy): Eukaryota > Metazoa > Chordata > Actinopteri > Syngnathiformes > Syngnathidae > Entelurus > Entelurus aequoreus. Next base: position 4,490,437 of record NC_084740.1, read on the forward strand.
TAAATCTATTGAAAAACAAATTCAGCTCGTTGGCTCTATCTACACCCCCATCCAGCAGTTTGGCTTTATTGTTGAAGCCTGTGATGGCCTTCATACCCTTCCAAACCTCACGAGTGTTGTTCTGTTGGAGTTTAGCTTCAAGCTTCCTTCTATAGGCATCTTTCCCTTGTTGAAGCTGAACTTTGAGCTGCCACTGAATCCTCTTCAACTCGTCCCGATCACCGGATCTGAAGGCTCGCTTCTTTTTATTTAGCAGCACCTTTAGCTGGCTGGTGATCCAGGGCTTGTTATTTGGGTAACAGTGGACAGTTTTTGTAGGGACGATGGAGTCCTCACATAAATTGATGTAGTCAGTGATGCAGTCTGTGATGTTGCCAATATCTATCCCGTGAGGTTTACAGAGTACTTCCCAGTCTGTAGTCTCAAAGCAGTCTTGTAAGGCTATGCCCGCCTCAATGCTCCTCATTTGCACTGATTTAGTTGAGATGGGCTGCCTCCTCACAGCAGGAACGTAATGAGGTGTTAAAAGCACCAGATTATGATCAGACCGTCCCAGGGGGGGCAGGGCAGTGGCGTTGTATGCATCTTTTGAATTAGCATACAGTAGGTCCAGAGTTTTATTTTCCCGTGTTGCACAGTGTACATATTGATGGAAAGTGGGTAAAATAGAGTCCAGAGAAACATGATTAAAGTCCCCCGAAATGAGAATGAGGGCATCGGGATGTTTGGTCTGTTGCTTAGCAACAGCGGCGGGAATGGTGTCACAAGCAGCAGTTTCGTCAGCAGAAGGAGGAACATACACTCCAATGAAGATTACAGAAGTAAATTCCCTTGGCAAATAATATGGCCGAATTCCAACAGCCAGAAGTTTAATGTCCGGCGTACAAACACACTCCTTTACAGTAATATGAGCAGGATTAAACCACCTCTCGTTCACCAAGATGGCAATCCCTCCGCCTTTTTTCTTACCGCTCAGGAGTGTGCTTCTATCCGCCCGTGAGGTTGTGAAGCCGGGTAGGGACGCGCTGTGGTCCGGGAAGCCCGCGTGTAGCCAAGTCTCCGTAAAGCACATGATGCTGCACACGGCGTACTCCTTTTGAGTTCGGGCATTTTCGTCCATTTTGTTCGCCAAAGACCGCACAATCCCCATGAGGACCGAGGGGATTGCAGGCTTAAATTTCCTTCTGCGCTCCTTCATCTTTATGCCGGCACGGCGTCCCCTGCGCTTTTTCCGTAGTTCCACGGGAAGGTCCGGCCGCGTTCCCCATAGCGCTGGTAAGGAAAGCGCAAACAGCTCCTCGCGTGTGTAAACAAAAGGTCTACTGCTCCGCTGATCAAAGCCAAAAACAAAACGGCCCGAAAAGAAAAAGAAAAGTAACGAAAACACACAAAAGCGCCCAAGAACCATAATTAGTGGTTTATGGAAGGTAAGAGATTAAAAAAAGGCAAGAAAAGTTAAGAATAATACCAAAAATAAAGTAAAATGAAAGGAATTCAGAGGAGCTACTGTGATGTGCTGCCACTCTTCCAGGCGCACTCTACTATACAGTCTATTATACAGCATTATTCACATGTGAATAACATAAATACAGTCTATTATACAGCATTATTCACATGTGAATAATATAAATACAGTCTATTATACAGCATTATTCACATATGAATAATATAAATACAATCTATTATACAGCATTATTCACATGTGAATAACATAAATACAGTCTATTATACAGAATTATTCACATGTGAATAACATAAATACAGTCTATTATACAGCATTATTCACATGTGAATAATATAAATTCAGTCTATTATACAGCATTATTCACATGTGAATAATATAGTCTATTATACAGCATTATTCACATGTGAATAATATAAATACAGTCTATTATACAGCATTATTCACATATGAATAATATAAATACAATCTATTATACAGCATTATTCACATGTGAATAACATAAATACAGTCTATTATACGGCATTATTCACATGTGAATAATATAAATTCAGTCTATTATACAGCATTATTCACATGTGAATAATATAAATACAGTCTATTATACAGCATTATTCACATGTGAATAATATAAATACAGTCTATTATACAGCATTATTCACATGTGAATAATATAGTCTATTATACAGCATTATTCACATGTGAATAATATAAATACAGTCTATTATACAGCATTATTCACATGTGAATCATCACGGCGCCGATGAAGGCTGCCTCGGTGCTCTCGTGCGCTCTGTTTTGTTTGTTTTTGTGCATAAATTGTGTGTCCGCGTGCTCTTACACCCGCGAAGAGCTAATGAACATCAGATCCATCATCCCTATGGACTTGTTACCGGTCATCTTAGCGTCAGCTGCGGATTTGGTCCATTCTGTGATCAAAAGAGGGAGACCGCTCCAAAGAGGGAAGCGAGCGGGCGCCCTTGTCCGTCTTCGCGGACGGGGATCACGCACGCCTCTACCAGGCATCTTTCTCTCCAATGTCCGCTCACTTGCCAACAAGATGGACAAGCTAGCATTGCTGATGAGAAGAAACAAGGACTTTTCCTCATCTTGTATTATGTGCTTCACGGAGACATGGCTGAGCGCAAGTGTCCCGGACAGCGCGGTTCAACTGGAGGGCTTTCATCTTCTCCGCGCGGACCGAGACGCGGGGCACTCCGGCAAAAAAAGAAGCGGCGGAGTCTGCTTCTTTATCAACAACAGCTGATGTACAGACGTGACAGTGATATCCAAACAGTGCTTTCCTTCTCTGGAATATATTTTCATTCACTGTAAGCCCTTTTACTCACCGCGTGAGATCATTTCATTCTTACTGGTGGCTGTTTACATCCCACCCGGCACGGACGTGCGTGACGCTCAGCGCACGCTTGCAGGACAGATCTTACATGTGGAACGGTCTTTTCCGGACTCTCTTGTTATCGTGCTTGGTGACTTTAACAAGGGAAATTTGAGCCAGGAATTACCCAAGTATAGGCAGTTTATTAAATGCCCGACCAGAGAGGAGAACACTTTGGCTCACTGCTACACTACAATAAGCAAGGCTTTTCATGCAGTCCTGCGCGCTGTTCTTGGACTATCAGATAACGTGATGGTGCACTTAATCCCTTCATACAGACAGAGACTGAAACTGGCTAAACTTGTTATGTGGACCATTCAGTGTTTCACCGCCGAGGCTGTGGAAGAGCTGCGTGCATGTTGGGAGACGACAGACTGGGAGGAAATTGGAGCGGCCACGGACAATCTGGACGGGTATACGGACACTGTGACCTCATATATACAGTTCAATGAGGCGCGCATCATTCCAACGCGCACCAGGGCTTGTTATAACAACGACAAGCCCTGGTTCACACCCAAGCTCCGACAGCTGCGCAAGAAGAAGGAGGCTGCGTGGATAAGCGGGGACCGAAATACCTACAGAGAAGCAAAGTACCACTTCAACAGGGAAGTGGAGAAAGCTAAATCTGTGTACTCTAACCGTCTACAGGAACAGTTCCACTCCAATGATTCTGCGGCCGTTTGGAGAGCGCTAAGGGCCCTTACGAACTATAAGCCCAAAACCCCCAGGCCCTGAATGACCGGACTCTCGCTCAGGGTCTCAACACACATTACTGTCGTCATGAACGGCCTTCAGCTCATCAAAGCTCTGCTCTCCCCACCATCACCCTCCCCACCAACGCCAGCACTTCATTAAAGGAGTGTTAAGGACTCAAAGGACTCCAAGGACATCACAGGACTCCAAGAACATCATAGTACTGTAAAGGCCCTCTCCATCCAAGAGGAGGATGTACGCCGGCAGTTCTTGGAGCTGAATACGCGGAACGCTCCCGGGCCGGATGGTGTCTCCCCCTCCACTCTCAGACACTGTGCGCATCAACTGGCTCCTGTCTTCACTGACATTTTTAACACCTCTCTGGAGCTATGCCGCATGCCGTCCTGCTTTAAGACCTCCACCATTGTCCCTGTCCCCAAAAAAGCACGGATCACAGGACTTAATGACTACAGGCCGATTGCGCTGACGTCTGTGGTCATGAAGTCCTTTGAGCGCTTGGTCCTGCCCCACCTCAAGGACAGCACCGCCCCCCTCCTGGACCCACTGCAGTTCGCCTACAGAGCCAACAGGTCTGTGGATGATGCAGTGAACCTGGCCCTCCACTTCATCCTGGAGCATCTGGACTCCCCAGGAACCTACGCTAGGATCCTGTTTGTGGACTTCAGCTCTGCCTTCAACACCATCCTCCCTGGACTGCTACGAGACAAGCTCTACCAGCTCAGCGTGCCCGACTCCCTCTACAGTTGGATCAATGACTTCTTGACAGGCCGAAGACAGCACGTGCAGCTGGGGAAGATTGTCTCGGGCAGTCGAACCACGAACACTGGTACTCCTAAGGGCTGTGTACTCTCTTCTCCCTGTATACAAACTGCTGCACCTCCAGTCACCAGTCTGTAAAACTGCTCAAGTTTGCGGATGACACTACCCTCATCGGGCTCATCTCGGATGGCGATGAGACCGCCTACAGGAGAGAGGTGGACCGGCTGGCGTCCTGGTGCAGCCTCAACAACCTGGAGCTGAACGCCAAGAAAACAGTGGAGATGATCATGGACTTCAGGAAAGTCACAGCCCCACCATCCCCCCTCACCCAGATTGACTCTCCCACCCCCGTCTCCATTGTGGACTCCTTCCGTTTCTTGGGCACCACCATCACCCAAGACCTCAAGTGGGAGCCGACCATCAGCTCCCACATCAAGAAGGCCCAGCAGAGGATGTACTTCCGGCGGCAGCTGAGGATACTTAAGGTGCCGACCGAGATGCTGGTGCAGTTTTACTCAGCCATCATCGAGTCCATCCTGACCTCCTCCATCACCGTGTGGTTCCCCGGCGCCACGGTCCAGGATAAGCATCGACTGCAGCGCATCCTGCGTGCTGGATGGAGGCGGTCCTCCAGCAAGTGGCGCAGCAGAGCCAAATCCTGCAAGCGCTGGCGGACCGGGTGGGAGCGGCACAACCAACAGAAGCGGCCGTCGCCATGCAGCGCATGGGGGAAGAGGAAGACCCCCATGCCTTCATTGACATTTTTGTGGCCACAGCAGAGGCATGTTGGTGCAGTTTTACTCAGCCATCACAGAGTCCATCCTGACCTCCTCCATCACCGTGCGGTTCCCCGGCGCCACAGTCCAGGATAAGCATCAACTGCAGCGCATCGTACGTGCTGCTGAGAAGGTGATTGGCTGCAAGCTCCCATCCCTCCAGGACTTGTTCTCCTCCAGGACCAGGAGGCGTGTGGGTCGGATCACAGCTGACTCTTCTCACCCTGGACACAAACTATTCTCCCCTCTCCCTTCAGGCAGGAGACCACGGTCCATCCAGACCCACACCTCCCACCACCTGAACAGTTTTTCCCCCTCGGCCGTGAGGCACATGAACAATAACTCCTAACAGTAGCTCATTTGAATTCCTTCTAAGTCTATAACAAGATCTGATAGCTCAGTTACAGCTCTTGTTATTACCAAATCTGTTATATGTGTTTTATGTTGCACCATTGCACCAAGAAAAATTCCTAGTTTGTAAACCCATTCTCAAACAATGGCAATAAAACTATTCTGATTCTGATTCTGATGTGCATGGCCGAAAGAGGAGTGGGGAGTTCGTCTCCTGCCACTGCTGGCGGGGGAGGCGCAGAGAGCGGCGCTCAGCCTGCCGGCGGCCTCGCGAGTGCGCTTCCCAGACCTGAGGAGGGCGGCGCTGGACCGGACCGGTTGCCCCGCCGAAGACCACCAAGCATTTCCAGGCAAGCCCGTTTCATTGTTACAAGACGATTTTATTTCTCCAAACAAGTCTCTTAGTGCTTTTCAGCAATCGTCTTTTTGTGAATGTTCGTCGTGCTCTCGCTCTCCCCCAGCTCCAACCACGTCTCTCCTCCCGGTTGCTGCTTATACAGAGCGACAGGTGATTAGATAACAAGGTCCAGGTGGGCCATCTACGCACCTGTCGCTGACTTCGAGGCCGGTCCTGGCACACCCCGCCTCGCTGCAGGCCCGCAGGCCACGCCCCCCTCCACAATGACATTTTCAAAAATGTTCTCAATAAAATCCATCAAATTTAAAGCCATCCATCCATCCATCCATCCATCTTCTTCCGCTTATCCGAGGTCGGGTCGCGGGGGCAGCAGCTGATGCAGGGAAGCCCAGACTTCCCTCTCCCCAGCCACTTCGTCCAGCTCTTCCCGGGGGATCCCGAGGCGTTCCCAGGCCAGCCGGGAGACATAGTCTTCCCAACGTGTCCTGGGTCTTCCCCGTGGTCTCCTACCGGTCGGACGTGCCCTAAACACCTCCCTAGGGAGGCGTTCGGGTGGCATCCTGACCAGATGCCCGAACCACCTCATCTGGCTCTTCTCCATGTGGAGGAGCAGCGGCTTTACTTTGAGCTCCCCCCGGATGACAGAGCTTCTCACCCTATCTCTAAGGGAGAGCCCCGCCACCCGGTGGAGGAAACTCATTTCGGCCGCTTGTACCCGTGACCTTGTCCTTTCGGTCATAACCCAAAGCTCATGACCATAGGTGAGGATGGGAACGTAGATCGACCGGTAAATTGAGAGCTTTGCCTTCCGGCTCAGCTCCTTCTTCACCACAACGGATCGATACAGCGTCCGCATTACTGAAGACGCCGCACCGATCCGCCTGTCGATCTCACGATCCACTCTTCCCCCACTCGTGAACAAGACTCCGAAGTACTTGAACTCCTCCACTTGGGGCAGGGTCTCCTCCGCAACCCGGAGATGGCACTCCACCCTTTTCCGGGCGAGAACCTAAAAAGCTTGTACTGTAATTGAATAATAAATGAATATATAATAGGTATAGCAGCAACATGTGTTTATTGTTCCATACAACCAAGTCAGTGTTCAAATAGTCAAGAATGCTTCCACAGGTGCACTTCACTCTATTATAAACCGCATCTGAGACGTGTTACATGAAGTTAGCGTAGAGGAATGTTGGAATGAAAAACAACAGTCTTCAAAAAGTCTTTTTGGGCAAACCCAAAGACACGTTCTCTTGTGGGTGATTCACACCACCATGTTGGAGATGTTTATTTGGATGGTACAGCTCAGGCAGGCAGAAGTGGATTGAACACAAAGTATGATCAAATGAATCCTTGGATCTCCAGGAGCTATCAGCCACATATCAAAGCAGCAATACTAAAGCCCTTGGATTTCATCTTGACCTGAATGTCCTCTCGCGTCTGTCTCAGTGGGGTCTTCATCAGATAGACTATCCTCCTGAAGCCTTGCTCCAGCCCGGTGCCAGTGACGCCCGAGCACGGCTGGATGAACCAGGCCCTGGTGCCCTGGCACACCTGCCTCAGGTCCAATCTCTGGCACACCATCTCCGGGCTTAGAGCCCCGCGAAGATCCTGTTTGTTGGCGAGTACGACCAGAGGGACTCCTCGGAGGCTCTCACACTTCAGAACCTGAAGCGCCAGAACAGAGAAGACATATGCATTACTTTTCTGGCACATGATAGCTTAATGTATGTGTAGGTACAATTGAGTGCTCTCTATAACAGGGTTGTCCAAAGTGCCGCCCAGGGGCCCTTTTTGGCCTGCACCTGTTTTTTATTGGCCTCCGATAGGGTTGTCCCGATCCAAAATGAATTTTGATACTTTTCAATACCTTTTGATACTTTTCTAAATAAAGGGGACTACAAAAAAATGCAATTATTGTCTGTATTTTAACAAAAAATCTTGGTGTACATGAAACATATGTTTATTATTGTAATTTATTCCTTAAATAAAATAGTGAACATACTAGACAACTTGTCTTTTAGTAGTAAGTAAACAAACAAAGACTCCTAATTAGTCTGCTGACATATGCAGTAACATATTGTGTCATTTATACACCTATTATTTTGTCTACATTATGAGGGACAAACTGTAAAAATGGATTATTAATCCACTTGTTCATTTACTGTTAATATCTGCTTATTTTCTGTTTCAACATGTTCTATCTACACTTCTGTTCAAATGTAATAATCACTTATTCTTCTCTTCTTTGATACTTTACATTAGTACTGGATGATACCACACATTTAGGTATCGACCCGATACCAAGTAGTTACAGGATCATACATTGGTCATATTCAAAGTCCTCGTGTGTCCAGGGACGTATTTACTGAGTTTATGAACATAATATTCATTTTAAAAAAAGGAAAAAAGATTTTGTTGACGGTCAAAAATATCGATGTAATCATAGTAGTATCGACTAGATACGCTATTGTACTTGGTATCATTACAGTGGATTAAAAACCCTTCTTTTTAAAAAAGCCTTTTTTTTTTTAGATATATGCGTGCTAGTTCTAGATTTAATTTTTATTTATTTTTATTATCTTTTTATTATTTTTTTTAATACACTGTAGCACTTTGAGGTTGTTTGCTCAATGTAAAGTGCTTTTTACAAATAAAATCTATTATTATTATTATTATTATTATTATTATTATTATCTGCTCAGTATGCCACCTGAACGCCTCCGGCAGGAGGCCAAAGGGTAGACCCAGGACACGTTGGGAAGACTATGTCTCCCGGCTGGCCTGGGAACGCCTCGGGATCCCCCGGGAGGAGCTGGACCAAGTGGCTGGGGAGAAGGAAGTCTGGGCTTCTCTGCTTAGGCTGCTGCCCCCGCGACCCGACCTCGGATAAGCGGAAGAAAATGGATGGATGGATGGATTTGCAAAAAACATTTTTTGGACCAGTTCGGTGAAGTTGCATAATTTTCCACGGCACAATGTATGCCCTGCAACGGGTTAAATATAAAGTGCTGCATCCAACATTCAAGTCCTTTGCATGCACCGTCCTGCGATGTGCCAGGTATCATTGACTACCAATGTGTGCTGTCAAAGGGTAAGTGCAGGACTTACCCGATGGAGTTCCTTGCAGGCCTCATCCAGTCTCCCGTGGTCCGCACTGTCCACCACAAACAGCAGTCCGGCTGTGTCGGCGTAGTGATGCTTCCAGTGAGGCCTCATCCTCCTCTGGCCACCCACGTCCCAGACGGTGAGACCGGGGCCGCTCCTGTCCGTCTCCAGCGTCTCCACGTTGAAGCCCACAGTGGGCACGGTCACCACGTTCTCGTTGTATTTGAGCTTGTAGAGGAGGGTGCTCTTCCCCGACTCGTCCAGGCCCAGCATCAGGACCTGCGCTTGCTTCCGAGGCTTGGAGCCGTGCATCCCCATTTCTGAACGGGCTGGTTGCGTAACAGGGGTAAGCTAAGATCTCCGGCGCCCGGTGGGTCCTGCAGTGCTGTCAGTCCGCAGCAGTCACTATGGTTTATGTACACACACTTTAAAGGGATACCGCCCCTCTGTGGTGACGGGGTCCTCCCAGTCCCTACGCAGCTTTCAGTAGAGCTATTTATATGAAAAGTGACGGTGCATCTGCACCACCGGGTTCTTTGGTTTCCTCTGGAGTCATGTCACACCTGGTGGCAACCGTCACTCATGCACACATGCAACTGCCAGGAAGTCCTTATTTGGGACGACATCCGCATTATCTCCCAGCCTGGCAGTGCTGTTGAATGGGAAATACTAGACTAGAACAACTACAGGCACGCTAATAGGACCGGACAGGATAGACTTTATTCATCCTACTATGAGGAAATGATGAGGTTGTGGTGTAGGATTAAACCGTCCACAATAGTGTTGTCCCCATGCCAATATTTTGGTACCAAAATGTATTTCAATACATTTCAGTACTTTTCTAAATAATGGGGACCACAAAAAAATAGCATTATTATCTTTATTTTAACCAAAATCTTAGTGTACATAAAACATATGTTTATTATTGCAATTTAGTCCTTAAATAAAATAGTGAACATACTAGACAACTTGTCTTTTAGTAGTAAGTAAACAAACAAAGACTCCTAATTAGTCTGCTGACGTATGCAGTAACATATTGTGTCATTTATACACCTATTATTAAGGACAAAAGGTAGAAAATGTATTATCAATCCACTTGTTCATTTACTGTTAATATCGGCTTATTTTCTCTTTTAACACTTCTGTTAAAATGTAATAATCACTTATTTTTCTCTTCTTTGATACTTTACATTAGTTGTGGATGATACCACACATTTAGGTATTGATCCATACATTGGTCATATTCAAAGTCCTCATGTGTCCAGGGACGTATTTACTGACTTTATAAACATAATATACATTTTAAAAACAGATGATATAAAAATATCGATGTAATCACAGTAGTATCAACTAGATACGCTATTGTACTTGTTATCATTACAGTGGATGTCAGGTGTAGATCCATCCATGGCGTTTGTTTACATTGTGACGGCGGTGAGCTATTGTATCCTCCTACGGTGTGTAGTGAAGCATGTTTAGCTATTCCTCGTCCTGCAGTGATAATAATACTTGTAAGAAACATACTTTATTTGTCGCCATGGAGGTGAGGATTATTGATTTAGAAGTAGCTGAAACACTGCAGACTGCTAAGTAGCTAGCCATGTCTTAAAGCAGCTCTTCCTGAGGGTGTTTCACTTCACCTTTATCTTTACTTTTTACACCAAAATGCGTCCATTCTCCCTTTGATGTCTACACACTGTCTCTGCTTGTAAGTACTCTGTGTGTGTGCGCTGCCCAACATGCTCCTCTGCTCGTAAAACCAGCTGTTACATATACTGTGATATTGTACATGGTAATTAGGATGTTAAATATTGTTTATATTATATAAGAACATAATATAATATAACATATCAGGATATATTATATACTGTATATATAATATGTAAATATTACATATTTTATATTGCTGCTATGGTACATTTTTAGTCTACTTAATACCTGCATTATCCTTTCCATCCTTACCCTTTACCCAGATAATTTTGCTTAGTTCAAATAAAATACCCCTCTTTTTTGTATTTTTTTTCTTGTTTTTGAACACTGACTTTTTGCAGTGTGGTAGGATATTTGGAAGAATACCAACAAGCCTTTTATCCATCCATCCACCTTCTTCCGCTATTCCGAGGTGGGGTCGCGGGGGCAGCAGCCTAAGCAGAGAAGCCCAGACTTCCCTCTCCCCAGCCACTTGGTCCAGCTCCTCCCGGGGGATCCCGAGGCTCTCCCAGGCCAGCCGGGAGACATAGTCTTCCCAACGTGTCTTGGGTCTTCCCCGTGGCCTCCTACCGGTCGGACGTACCCTAAACACCTGCCTAGGGAGGTGTTCGGGTGGCATCCTGACCAGATTTCCAAGGAAACTCATTTGGGGCCGCTTGTACCCGTGATCTTGTCCTTTCGGTCATAACCCGAAGCTCATGACCGTAGGTGAGGATGGGAACGTAGATCGACCGGTAAATTGAGAGCTTTGGTAATTTCCCAACCGACAAGGGGGTGTTAACGTTGGACGTTGTCTCAATTTACGAATACAACTCTTGTGAAAGGTTGTTTAGACGTCAGTTTAAAAAAAACATAGATGTATAATCAATGTCTGCCTATCTGCGAGTGACTTGTCAACAGCACCCGCCGCCACCATGTGAAGGACAAGCGGTAGAAAATGGATGGATGGATGGACGTTGTATCAATGTCTTGTGTTAGCTGGGTTTAGTCCCATTTTCCGCCTCAGATGGTACTATTTCTGTATGAAAACGAGGCGGACATGTGCCGACTGTGAGATGTTGAGGACAGTTTGGTTATGTTTGAGTTTTTCCTCTGTGTTTGTGTTGTATTTCCTGTCAGCGCTCTTATTTTGGTTCAGTTTCCTGCTTGTCTCCCTAAGCGCTACCTGCTGCTGATTGGCAGCCTGGCCACACCTGCTGTCAATCAGACGGCTGCTATTTAGACCTGCCCCGCCCTCCAGCCTGGGCAGGAGTATTGTTAGCTGTTTACTGGTTGCTGTTTGCTGTATACCAGGTTGCTGTTTGCTGTAAACCAGGTTGATGTTTGCTGTAAACCAGGTTGCTGTTTGCTGTAAACCAGGTTGCTGTTTGCTGTAAACCAGGTTACTGTTTGCTATAAACCAGGTTGATGTTTGCTGTAAACCAGGTTGATGTTTGCTGTAAACCAGGTTACTGTTTGCTATAAACCAGGTTGATGTTTGCTGTAAACCAGGTTGATGTTTGCTGTAAACCAGGTTGCTGTTTGCTGTAAACCCGGTTGATGTTTGCTGTAAACCGGTTGCTGTTTGCTGTAAACCAGGTTGCTGTTTGCTGTAAACCAGGTTGCTGTTTGCTGTAAACCAGGTTGATGTTTGCTGTAAACTGGTTGCTGTTTGCTGTAAACCAGGTTGCTGTTTGCTGTAAACCAGGTTGATGTTTGCTGTAAACCAGGTTACTGTTTGCTATAAACCAGGTTGATGTTTGCTGTAAACCAGGTTGATGTTTGCTGTAAACCAGGTTGATGTTTGCTGTAAACCAGGTTGCTGTTTGCTGTAAACCCGGTTGATGTTTGCTGTAAACCGGTTGCTGTTTGCTGTAAACCAGGTTGCTGTTTGCTGTAAACCAGGTTGCTGTTTGCTGTAAACCAGGTTGATGTTTGCTGTAAACTGGTTGCTGTTTGCTGTAAACCAGGTTGCTGTTTGCTGTAAACCAGGTTGATGTTTGCTGTAAACCAGGTTGCTGTTTGCTGTAAACCAGGTTGCTGTTTGCTGTAAACCAGGTTGCTGTTTGCTGTAAACCCGGTTGATGTTTGCTGTAAACCGGTTGCTGTTTGCTGTAAACCAGGTTGCTGTTTGCTGTAAACCCGGTTGCTGTTTGCTGTAAACCAGGTTGATGTTTGCTGTAAACTGGTTGCTGTTTGCTGTAAACCAGGTTGCTGTTTGCTGTAAACCCGGTTGATGTTTGCTGTAAACCAGGTTGCTGTTTGCTGTAAACCAGGTTGCTGTTTGCTGTAAACCAGGTTGCTGTTTGCTGTAAACCAGGTTGATGTTTGCTGTAAACTGGTTGCTGTTTGCTGTAAACCAGGTTGCTGTTTGCTGTAAACCAGGTTGCTGTTTGCTGTAAACCAGATTGATGTTTGCTGTAAACCAGGTTGATGTTTGCTGTAAACCAGGTTGCTGTTTGCTGTAAACCAGGTTGATGTTTGCTATAAACCAGGTTGATGTTTGCTGTAAACCAGGTTGATGTTTGATGTAAACCAGGTTGATGTTTGCTATAAACCAGGTTGATGTTTGCTATAAACCAGGTTGATGTTTGCTGTAAACCAGGTTGATGTTTGCTGTAAACCAGGTTGCTGTTTGCTGTAAACCAGGTTGCTGTTTGCTGTAAACCAGGTTGATGTTTGCTATAAACCAGGTTGATGTTTGCTGTAAACCAGGTTGATGTTTGCTATAAACCAGGTTGATGTTTGCTATAAACCAGGTTGCTGTTTGCTGTAAACCAGGTTGCTGTTTGCTGTAAACCAGGTTGATGTTTGCTATAAACCAGGTTGATGTTTGCTATAAACCAGGTTGCTGTTTGCTGTAAACCAGGTTGCTGTTTGCTGTAAACCAGGTTGCTGTTTGCTGTCTCCAGTTTTTTCCTTGAATCCTGTACCCTGTTGCCTGCTTTCCTGGTTTCCTGTCTGCTGGTTTGTGATTTCCCTGCATTTTTGACATTGAAGTCATGTTTTCCTCCATCAAGCCTGCCATCTCTGCACCTTGGGGTTCGTCACCAACACTTCCTGACAGGCGGATTTTGGAAAAGGAGGACTATTACCTTTAACTTAGACTTCCTTTTATTGTCATTCAAATGTGAACTTTACAGTACAGATAAGAACGCAATTCCGTTGCATTAGCTGGTTGTAGTGCAGGATAAAAGAGCAATAAGGTGCAGGTATAAATAAATAGATTACTGTACAGATAAAGATATTGCACTTTTGCATATGCATCCACGTTTATGGATGTTCTCAAGATGGCGGCGCCCTGCACGGCTGCGGCTTCAGAGGCTCATGGTAGTAATAGAACATTTTGGCAAAAATACCAGAAGATTCTGTGAATTTCATGGCTGGCTTCCAGCGTGGACACTCCGTGGTAACATACGACCGCCAGACAATTTTGGATGTGGATAGATCGGGCCGTTTTGGACCGAAAGATGCGTGTACGTTGGACCTCCTCGCTAGCATCGTAATTCTACGCCGGCTACATCCAGCGGCCTGTGAAGCAGCGGAGCCAAGTACCAGCGGGGACCGTCGACGGAGGAGACGTAAGCGGTGTGATTGGAAGCAGAAGCGGGGATGCCGAGCGGGGCTAACAACAAAGCTAAGGCTAATCTTCACAGAACGCTGCTTCCTTCCATCCTGCTTTCAAATGTCCGCTCCCTGGAGAACAAACTGGACTACTTGAAGCTGGATTTAAATGCAAGACGCGAGATGAGAGACTGCTGCGCCATATTTCTCACAGAAACGTGGCTGAAACCACCCGTTCCGGACGAGGCAGTTAGCATCGAGGGGCTAACTATGTTTCGGTTGGACAGGAGCAGAACTCTCACTGGTAAATCCCGAGGCGGTGGTGTTTGCATATATATCAACAACAACTGGTGCAATAATGGGAAGATAGTATCATGTCACTGCTCTCCTGCTGTAGAACTATTAACTATAAAATGCAGGCCATTTTATTTACCCCGGGAATTCAGTGCTATGATCTTCACAGTAGTGTACATCCCCCCCAGTGCTAACACCAAAGAAGCTTTGAATGCTTTGTACTGCTCCATCAATGAACTGCAAACTACACATCCAGAGGGTGTTTTCACCGTGGCAGGGGATTTTAATCAAGCTAACATGATAACTGTGTTCCCTCATTTCCATCAATATGTGAATTTTGCAACCAGGGGTGGAAGCAGATTGGACTTGGTTTATAGTAATATTAAACAGGCGTATAAAGCTGCACCCCGCCCCCACCTCGGCTCCTCAGACCATTTATCTGTGATGCTAATTCCTGCATACAAGCCCCTGCTGATCAGGAAGCAAGCTACAGTGAAGCAGGTGATGATCGGACCTGGCCAGAGGGAGCAATGTCAGCATTACAAGACTGCTTCAAAACCACAGACTGGGACATGTTCAAAGCAGCCGCCACAGATAATCATAACACATGTGCGGAGGAGTGTGCAGAGTCTGTGTCCGCATACGTTCAGAAGTGCATGGAGGATGTCAGTGTGATCAAGAACATCCCCACACGGGCCAACGAGAAACCCTGGATGAACAGTGAGGTACGTGCAATGCTGAAGGCTCGGAACAAAGCTTTTAAGTCTGGCGACATGGTGGCATTAAAAACAGCCAGAGCTAACCTGAACCGGGCCATTAAGGTTGCAAAGCGTGCTCACAGTCAGAAAGTGCAGGATTTCTTCGAGAACCCCACAAACACTAGACGAATGTGGCAGGTCATACAGGTCATCACGGACTATAAAGCTGCCCCCTGTCCCTGTGACAACAGTGTCAGCTTCCTAAATGACCTAAACAACTACTTTGCAAGGTTTGAGGCACTTAAAACCACTTTGGCGAGAAAATCAATCCCTCGCCCTGATGAGCAGCCGCTCAACCCTGGACACAGCGGATGTCCGGAAAGCAGCGGGACCTGATGACATTCCGGGCAAGGTGCTTAAGGGATGTGCAGACCAGCTGGCTGGGGTTCTCACAGATATCTTCAACACCTCGCTGACCCAGGCTGTGGTGCCATCATGTTTTAAGACGGCCACAATCATTCCAGTGCCTAAAAAACCCACAATGGCTGGTAAAGGAATACATTGTCTCCAGACTTCCCCCCACATTCGAAGCATACCAGTTTGCTTATCGCCCTAACCGCTCCACAGAGGACGCCATCTCCTCTGCACTCCACCTGAGCTTAGAACATCTGGAAGGAAAGGACACACACGTGCGGATGTTGTTTCTGGACTTCAGCTCAGCATTCAACACCATCATCCCGCAGCACTTGGTGAGCAAACTGGCCCCCCTTGGATTCAGTACCCCCCTATGCAACTGGCTGCTTGACTTCCTCACAGACAGACCCCAATCTGTGAGAGTGGGCAGCAACACCTCCAGTGCCATCTCCCTGAGCACCGGCTCCCCCCAGGGCTGCGTCCTTTGTCCACTGCTGTTCACGTTGATGACCCATGACTGCTGCGCCAGGTCCACTACCAACCACATTGTGAAGTATGCGGACGACACGACAGTAGTGGGCCTCATCCGTGACAACAACGACATGGACTACAGGGAGGAGGTGACACCTCTGGTTGACTGGTGCAGAACCAACAACCTGGTCCTGAACGTTGACAAGACCAAGGAGATCATTGTCGACTTCAGGAAGCACCAGTCCAGCCACGCTCCACTCTTCATCAACGGCACAGCGGTGGAGATGGTAAGCAGCACCAAGTTCCTGGGGGTGCAGATAACTGACAATATAACCTGGTCGCTACACACTCTTGTAAAAAGAGCTCAGCAGCGCATGCACTTTTTGCGTGGGATGAAAAGAGCACAGCTCCCTCCCCCCATTCTCAGCACATTCTACAGAGGCACTATAGAGAGCCTGCTGACCAACTGCATCTCTGTCTGGACTGGAGCCTGCAGTGCCTCAGACTGGAAGTCTCTCCAGAGAGTGGTGAGGACGGCGGAAAAGATCATCAGGACTCCTCTTCCTCCTATCCAGGAGATCGCAAAAAGCCGCTGCCTGACCAGGGCTCAGAAAATCTGCAAAGACTCCTCCCACCCCCACCAAGGACTGTTTTCACTGCTGGACTCTAGAAAGAGGTTCCACAGCCTCAGAAGCAGAACCTCCAGGTTCTGTAACTGCTTCTTCCCTCAGGCCGTAAGACTCTTGAACGCATCATAATAATCCCCTCAACTCCCCCCAAAATGGATTAACTCGCTGGAATAAAAAAGACAATATAACATACATCCATAAACGTGGATCCATATGCAAAAGTGCAATATATTTATCTGTACAGTAATCTATTTATTCATTTATATCTGCACCTTATTGCTCTTTTATCCTGCACTACCATGAGCTAATGCAACTAAATTTCGTTCTAATCTGTACTGTAAAGTTCAAATTTGAATGACAATAAAAAGGAAGTCTAAGTCTAAGTCTAAGTCTAAGTCCAAGTGTGTTATATTGTCTTTATATTCCAGCCAGTTAATCCATTTTTGAGTGGAAGCTGTTACAGAACCTGGAGGTTCTGCTTCGGAGGCTGCGGAATCTCTTTCTAGAGTCCAGCAGTGAAACCAGTCCTTGGCGGGGGTGGGAGGAGTCTCTACAGAAAGACAAGTCGGCAAATTGTCACCCTTACCTTGGAGCAAATGTGCCACCTTCTCTGTATAAAAAAGGGCCACTAATGTAAATGAGTGATGGTAGTCTAGAAAACTGGTGAGTTTTGTTTTGTGTTGGATTTTTTTGTGTATGTGTGTGCACCCTCAAACAGATTGCCAATAGCAAAAACCGGTGAAGTGAATTAAATAACTAATTTTTTGCATATTGATACAAAATGCTCTAATCTGATTGTGGCGGTCCGCTCCCTGTATGATCAGTGTCAGAGCTTGGTCCGCATTGCCGGCAGTAAGTCGGACCCGTTTCCAGTGAGGGTTGGACTCCGCCAAGTGAGGGTTGGACTCCGCCAAGTGAGGGTTGGACTCCGCCAAGTGAGGGTTGGACTCCGCCAAGTGAGGGTTGGACTCCGCCAAGTGAGGGTTGGACTCCGCCAAGGCTGCCCTTTGTCCCCGATTCTGTTCATAACTTTTATGGACAGAATTTCCAGGCGCAGTCAAGGCGTTGAGGGGATCCGGTTTGGTGGCTGCAGGATTAGGTCTCTGCTTTTTGCAGATGATGTGGTCCTGATGGCTTCATCTGGCCAGGATCTTCAGCTCTCACGGGTCGCAGCCGAGTGTGAAGCGACTGGGATAGTGAGATCGACAGGCGGATCGGTGCGGCGTCTTCAGTAATGCGGACGCTGTATCGATCCGTTGTGGTGAAGAAGGAGCTGAGCCGGAAGGCAAAGCTTTCAATTTACCGGTCACTCTACGTTCCTATCCTCACCTATGGTCATGAGCTTTGGGTTATGACCAAAAGGACAAGATCACGGGTAAATGAGTTTCCTCCGCTGGGTGGCGGGTCTCTCGCTTAGAGATAGGGTGAGAAGCTCTGCCATCTGGGAGGAGTTCAAAGTAAAGCCACTGCTCCTCCACATGGAGAGGAGCCAGATGAGGTGGTTCGGGCATCTGGTCAGGATGCTACCCGAACGCCTCCCTAGGGAGGAGTTTAAGGCACGTCCGACCGGTAGGAGGCCACGGGGAAGACCCAGGACACGTTGGGAAGACTATGTCTCCCGGCTGACCTGGGAACGCCTCAGGATCCCCCGGGAGGAGCTGGACGAAGTGGCTGGGGAGAGGGAAGTCTGGGCTTCCCTGCTTAGGCTGCTGCCCCCGCGACCCGACCTCGGATAAGCGGAGGAAAATGGATGGATGGATGTTTTTCATGTGGTGAATGTTTTCATATTCACCTTGGAGATAGCAAACCACCAAGTTTAATTAAAATAGTGGTACTTCAGTTTGAGCACACGCGGCCCCTTAGTTTGACATTCGCAGGTGGATTGGATCACTTCTCGTAGGAAAAGAGGCTCTAATCGGGACTTTGGACTGCAAAAGTGATAACCATATACTTGAGAAAAGACTACCCGTCTAGCTCAACGCCAACATT
This sequence comes from Entelurus aequoreus, assembly GCF_033978785.1. Classification (NCBI taxonomy): domain Eukaryota; kingdom Metazoa; phylum Chordata; class Actinopteri; order Syngnathiformes; family Syngnathidae; genus Entelurus; species Entelurus aequoreus. The sequence goes on from NC_084740.1 coordinate 4,509,109, forward strand.
TGAGTTATGACTTAAAGCAGTTGTTTTCCAGACACTTACACACGAACATCTCCTTACATGGTCAGGTTGTGCTGTCCTGATTTAGCACAGATAAAGAAGGAATATATAACTGATAGTTTGGCTTCTCCAGGTTAGGAGTCCTTCAATTTTTGGTTCAGTAAACCGTCTCCGACGTCTCTTTTGATCCAGCCGCACAGCCGTGTTGCCCTTCTGTCCGGACGAGGATGACAAGACCAGAAATACACATGACCGGAGTTCCTCCCGGTACTGCAGACCTGTTTAATGACACTCGCTTGTAATAAAACATTTTGTTCAGTAAAGCGTCTCAGACGTGTCTTTCGATCCAGCCGCACTGCCGTGTTGCGCTTCTGTCCGGACGAGGGTGACCTCGTGTCCAGTTTGAAAGCCACAGACGAAGAAAAGAAACACACACATAGCAATTTAACCATGAACGCAACATTCTGTTCATTTTCATGCATCGTTTGATGGATTGACATATTGACATATCGGCCCAGCCCTACAATTGTGTTATATTTGTAATGCCTCTGGACCTCGTATTAAATGCTTTTAAATGACATTCATTTACACCAGGGGTGTCCAAAGTGTGGCCCGAGGGCCATTTGCGGCTTTACCGGCCCGCGGCACATCATTCTAAAAATACTAAAACTTTTTTTTTTTTAAACATTAAAAAGTGGAGAAAAAAGAGCAAATAGGTGAAATGCAACGAGAAAAAAGTTGCATTGTTGACTCTAATAACACCATTTTTTAAATAATATCTCAAAAAATAATAATGAATCAAAATCAATGTTGCTATGAATTATTGACTAATTTAAGGACAAAAAGGACACAAATACAACAAACAAAAAAACATGAAAAATATGAAAATTATTTAAAAAAAATACTAATTATATACTAATACTAATGACTATATTGATTGTTATTATAGATATACTAAACGAATTATACTATATATTATCTGAAGCTGATATAGAGATTTAAGTGTTGAATGTAAGAAAAGAAAAAAAACCTTGACCTTTTTATGAGTGGGGCACTTTTGGATCCCCAAGAATTTTAGTGGAATTAAAAAACACCTGTTTTTGCTAAAAATAATAATAATAAATTCTAATCAATTTTGCTATGAAATATTGACCTATTTAGGGATCCAATTCCTTCACATCAAATATTCCACTTTAAAATCTTTTTTGGGAAAAATATTGTATATTTTGTATATTTGCCCCAAAAAATAAAAAATAGGGTTTTGACAAAAAGCTCATAAAATGTTAAAAAATAAATACATAAAAAACAACAACAATTATATATATATATATATATATATATATACATATATATATATATATATATATATATATATATATATATATATATATATATATATATATATATATATATATATATATATATATATATATATATATATATATATATATATATATTTATTTTACCTGAAGTTAAATTATAGATTCAAGCTTTTATATATAGATTCAAGCTTTTAATTAAAAAAAATAAATATGATTTATTTTATATATATATATATATATATATATATATATATATATATATATATATATATATATATATATATATATATATATATATATATATATATATATATATATATATATATATATATATATATATATATATATATATATATATATATATTTATTTTACCTGAAGTTAAAGCTTTTAATTAAAAAAAAAAAAAAAAAGATTTATTTTTAACCTTTTAAGACTGAAAACCTTCTGGGTCCCTAGGACCTAACTTGAGGGAGCCCCAAAGGTTAAAAAAAAAAAGAAAAAGTGTGTGTGTATATACACTACCGTTCAAAAGTTTGGGGTCACCCAAACAATTTTGTGGAATAGCCTTCATTTCTAAGAACAAGAATAGACTGTCGAGTTTCAGATGAAAGTTCTCTTTTTCTGGCCATTTTGAGCGTTTAATTGACCCCACAAATGTGATGCTCCAGAAACTCAATCTGCTCAAAGGAAGGTCAGTTTTGTAGCTTCTGTAACGAGCTAAAGTGTTTTCAGATGTGTGAACATGATTGCACAAGGGTTTTCTAATCATCAATTAGCCTTCTGAGCCAATGAGCAAACACATTGTACCATTAGAACACTGGAGTGATAGTTGCTGGAAATGGGCCTCTATACACCTATGTAGATATTGCACCAAAAAGCAGACATTTGCAGCTAGAATAGTCATTTAGCACATTAGCAATGTATAGAGTGTATTTCTTTCAAGTTAAGACTAGTTTAAAGTTATCTTCATTGAAAAGTACAGTGCTTTTCCTTCCAAAATAAGGACATTTCAATGTGACCCCAAACTTTTGAACGGTAGTGTACATATATATATATATATATATATATATATATATATATATATATATATATATATATATATATATATATATATATATATATATATATATATATATATATATATATATATATATATATATATATAATTTTTTTAAAAATTCACCTGAAGTTGAATTAGAGATTTAAGCATTTCATAAAAATTTAAAAAATACCTTTTTTTTAACCTTTTTTAAGACTGAAACCCTTCTGGGTCCTTGGGACCTAACTTGAGGGAGCCCCAAAGGTTACAAAAAAAAGTGTATAGTCTTGGTTTTGAAACTGAAAAAATATCAAAATGGCCCCGGCATGCTTTGATTTTTTTAGTGTGCGGCCCTCAGTGGAAAAAGTTTGGACATCCCTGATTTACACAAAATGACTTTTAATAGTTTTTAATGCCATCGCGGAAACCCTAAGTGGAGGAAAAAAAGGGAGGGAGATGTTAGATTTTGTTATGTTTGACGGACACATTACTGTTAGAGTCAAATTAAAATGTCAATTTTGCATAAAATGGGACCTTTAAAATTGGGAAAACAGAAAAAAAAACAGCCCACAACACAAAGATTATTGAATCATTTTAATGTTAATTTTTTTTTTAGTACACTTGAAAATATCTTTTTTTTTTTTCTTTTAAACCCACACTGACTTTAAGTCAAACAAACAAATACTAAATGACATTCTGCAAAACGAGAAAAGAAACCAACGGCAGGTACTGTAAATATTGCTGATGCTATACAATCAGCCTCGCTTTCTTAGTTGCGGCAAGGCAGACGCCAACATGAGTACAGTATGTACATTCATTTTTAGAACATCTATTTTACAGGGATCCTCAATTAAAAAAAAAAAAATTGCCATTACAGGAAAGCAAAAGAACACGAGGCCACAATAGTCATTTTTTATGTGGAGTACATAAGTTCAACATGATGTGAAAGGACTTATTGAACAATGTGATTGTGGAGGGAGACGTGGCCAGCGCTGCCTGCAGGAGCAAAGGTCACCGCCTCTGTCCATGGTGCTGAGGACAGAGCACCATCAGACGGGGGGGCGTGGCAGTGCTGACGGCGAGACACGGCTGGCAGGTGATTCGATTTTCACAGGTGGTACGTGTTCATCTAATCATCTGTTGTCTTTAACAGTAAGCGGCGGGGAGCAGGAGGGGGAGAGAGGATACGGACGTGACTGAAAAGTCCTGTTCTGCGGGAGAAAGACTTGGGAGAAAAATCTATGCACATTAAAAACTTTTGTTCAACTTTGCACGCCTGGCTTCTGTGAAGTGTTTCATGTTGTATTCATGTAATGACTTGGAGTCTCACATGTATTGCTTCATAACGGGCAGAATAAACTCCATCAATTTGACCGGAATTGAGACAAATATTCTAGTCAACAGGGTAAGTAAGTAATTCAATGTTATTTATAAAAGCGCTTTTCACAGATAAAATGACAAAGCGCTATAAAAAAAAAAACATAGGTGAAGTAAAACGACAACACAATGAAACCAACAGGGGCAACATCATAAAAAGGTGATTAAAAATGATAGTGTTAGAATAATTGTATCGAAGTTATCGCACAACTTTGTGTTACATTGAGTTCCCGGCGAGCGGACAAAAGCTGTCTTTAATCCCACCAATCAAAAGGCTGGTTAAACTCTACCGTGTAGGATGAGAAGCAACATGAAGGTGTTCTGTTTCTTTCATGTATCGTAATCAACAGAGAGATATTGCCTTGACCCAAGAACTACAAAGCCCGACTCCCGCTCCAGGCACCGCTTGTTTGAACTGTTTTTTACGACCTTTTCTGTGAACTGTTTTACGATCTTTTCTTTTGAACTGTTGTAATCAAAGGCGGTGGCTGTTTACGACCCACGTCCCTTAGAAACAGCTGTTGCCACGTAATCAGGGAAAGTCCAAATAAAAGAGAAGGCGTACAATCTTTCGCCAGAGTGTGGTGGAGACGGTACAAGAGTACAGCCCTGACGTTCCTCCTCAAATTGAGCCAAATTTAATTCTGTCTCTGTTTAATTCTTTGCTTCCTGTCTTGTTTAATAGATGTCATCAGTGTTTGAACCTAACAGATAGTTAAAAGGTGCATTAACTAAAAGCTTTACTAAAAAGAGAAGTTTTCTAATGTTTCTTCAAAGGGTCAACACAGTCAAGATCAGGGAGGGTCTGGTGCCAGTTGTACTGAGGGGCCCCACCATGCAACTGAAGAGTAGGGCCTAACAAGTCATGTACTGAGGGGCCCCACCATGCAACTGAAGAGTAGGGGCATAACAAGTCAGTGATGTACTGAGGGGCCCCACCATGCAACTGAAGAGTAGGGGCATAACAAGTCATGTACTGAGGGGCCCCACCATGCAACTGAAGAGTAGGGGCATAACAAGTCAGTGATGTACTGAGGGGCCCCACCATGCAACTGAAGAGTAGGGGCCTAACAAGTCATGTACTGAGGGGCCCCACCATGCAACTGAAGAGTAGGGGCATAACAAGTCAGTGATGTACTGAGGGGCCCCACCATGCAACTGAAGAGTAGGGGCATAACAAGTCAGTGATGTACTTAGGGGCCCCACCATGCACTGAAGAGTAGGGGCATAACAAGTCATGTATTGAGGGGCCCCACCATGCAACTGAAGAGTAGGGGCCTAACAAGTCATGTACTGAGGGGCCCCACCATGCAACTGAAGAGTAGGGGCCTAACAAGTCATGTACTGAGGGGCCCCACCATGCAACGCACGGGAAGTCAGGACTAAAATCTTGAACTGAATTAGACTGGAAGCCGATGAAGACTGGATCAAATGGGGGTGATGTGGACTATTCTGGGTGCACCAGTCCCAAAGTCTGGTCCATCTAGAGTTTTAAAAGCCATCGAACACAAAAAAAATAAAAATAATATCAGGCATCCACGAAATATTCTGAACTAAAACGTCCAAAAGAATGAAGTGATGTTGCAGTCCCATACTATTATCAACACCTCCTTCATGAACATGACTCTGCATGGCGACTAGCAGTAACACCACAATATTTATTTTCCTCAGCCAGAACCTAATTGACTCACACTATCTCACCAAGCAACACTACTATAGAAATAACACTTGGATTTACTTTAGAGTAGTCAATGTACACCTTAACTTGCAGTGTAGACTTATGCTACCTGTTACACATGTGAACTCAGCGATGAAGACAACAATGTGTTGACTTATTTTCAGCAACACAAGCTGTGCAATGACTACTCTAAAGTACTTCCAAGATTCATTTCTATTGTGCCGTCACTCGAGAAGATACATTACATGTCGGGTGCGGTCCTGTAGGGTGACGTAAACGTGGACGCCGGGTCAACTTTCAAGTAGACGCGGTGAAAATGAGGGATTGACCAATCTACCACACCCCAGAAGCGGTGAAGTTGTCACGTTGTGTAAATGGTAAATAAAAAGAAGAGTACAACAAATCCTTTTCAACTTATATTCAATTGAATAGACTGCAAAGACAAGATATTTAACGTTCAAACTGGTAAACTTTTGTTATTTTTTGCAAATATTAGCTCATTTAGAATTTGATGCCTGCGACATGTTTCAAAAAAGCTGGCACAAGTGGCAAAAAGGACTGAGAAAGTTGAGGAATGGGTGCCATGATTGGGTATAAAAGCAGCTTCCATGAAATGCTCGGTCATTCACCAACAAGGACGGGGCGAGGGTCACCACTTTGTCAACAAATGCCTGAGCAAATTGTTTAAGAACAACATTTCTCAACCAAGCTATTGCAAGGAATTTACACGCTCCGTAATATCATCAAAAGGTTCAGAGAATGTGGAGAAATCACTGCACGTAAGCCATGATATTACGCACCTTCGATCCCTCAGGCGGTACTGCATCAAAAAGCCACATCAGTGTGTAAAGGATATCACCACATATGCTCAGGAACACTTCAGAAACCCACTGTCAGTAACTACAGTTGGTCGCTACATCTGTAAGTGCAAGTTAAAACTCTACTATGCAAAGCCAAAGCCATTTATCAACAACACCCAGAAACGCCGCCGGCTTCGCTGGGCCCCGAGCTCATCTAAGATGGACTGATGCAAAGTGGAAAAGTGTTCTGTGGTCTGACGAGTTCACATTAGTTTTTGGAAACTGTGGACGTCTTGCCCTCCGGACCAAAGAGGAAAAGAACCATCCGGATTGTTCTAGGCGCAAAGTGTAAAAGGCAGCATGTGTGATGGTATGGGGGTGTATTAGTGCCCAAGACATGGGTAACTTACACATCTGTGAAGGCACCATTAATGCTGAAAGGTACATACAGGTTTTGTTGCCATCCAAGCAACGTTACCATGGACGCCCCTGCTTATTTCAGCAAGACAATGCCAAGCCCCGTGTTACATCAACGTGGCTTCATAGTAAAAGAGTGCGGGTACTAGACTGGCCTGCCTGTAGTCCAGACCTGTCTCCCATTGAAAATGTGTGGCGCATTCTGAAGCCTAAAATAGCACAACTTAAGCTGTACATCAAGCTAGAATGGGAAATAATTCCCCTTCAAAAATGTCTCCTCAGTTCCCAAACCTTTACTGTCAGAATAATTGTATCTAAGTTATCACAAAACTCTGTGTTGCCATGAGTTCCCGGCGAGAGGACAAAAAGCTGTCTTTGATCTTACCAATCAAAAGGCTGGTAAAACGCCACTGTGCAGCATGGGAAGCGACACGAAGGTGTCGGTTTCTTTGATGTATTGTAATCCACAGGGAGATTTTGTCTTGAGGAAGCAGGATCTGACTCCCCTCCAGGCACCTTTTCTTCGAACTGTTTTGTAACCAAAGGCGACGGCTGTTTACGACCCCCCGTCCCTTTAGAAACAAGCTGTTGCCATGTAATCAGGGAAAGTCCAAATAAAAGAGGAGGCGAAACAAGCTTTCATCAGAGCGTGGTGGAACACTGGACAAGGGTACAGCTCTACGCGGTTTCTACGCCTATTTGAAATCTGTCTCTGTTTAATTCCTTGCTTCTTGTCTTGTTTAATAGATGTCATCAGTGTTTGAACCTGACGTTTACTGAGTGTTGTTAAAAGGAAAGGCCATGTAACACAGTGGTAAAAATGCCCTTTTTTGCAATGTGTTGCTGCCATTAAATTCTAAGTTTATTTGCAAAAAATAACAAAGTTTACCAGTTTGAACGTTGAATATCTTGTCTTTGCAGTCTATTCAATTGAGTATAAGTTGAAAAGGATTTGTTGTATTCTCTTTTTATTTACCATTTACACTGCTTTTGTGTCTTGTAGAATACCTTGCAGCATGACATCAAGTTACTCACCTCCCGTAGTACATTGACGTCAACAAAACAAGGGCCTCGGTACTTTAGAAGAGGTTCAAAGTCTACGACTAGACTTAAATCCATTAGAAAATGTTTCTAGGGACATGAAGAGAATTGGTCAATTAAAAAAAAAAGACTTTTAAGATGCTCGTATTGATGCAATAAGCAAGTGTCGTTGTGTTATTTTCAACGGGACGGCAGAATGTGGCTCTCGGAATATTCCGAGGAGCCGTGCTATAGCATGGATTTGCATCTAGTGCAGGCAAGTAGTGCACTTCTTTTTGCCTCAACGCGACACAATCACTTCCACGCTTGACGGACATCCTTACTGCGCACTTTAAAAGCAAATAAATAAAAAGGGGCGGAGCACTCGTCTGTAATAGAAATCCCACAAAAAGTGTCAGGGTCGATCAGTTATCTACTGCTCACCAGCCTTCCCTTTGAACTTGACCACCATGACCGTGATGTTGTCGGGGCAACCGCGGTAGTAAGACTGGAGGACGATGCTCTTGGCGCCGAAGTGAGGCTCGTCCAGGCGCTCTCGGACGAAGCGCACGGCTTCCTCGTTGCTGAAGGTGTCCCAAAGGCCGTCCGACGCCAGGATCATGAAGCGGGGCTGCACCTTGTCCAGGTCAAAGGACAGGACGTCGGGATCGGAGACCACCACGTTGAGGTTCTTCAGGGTGTAGTCGCCCAGCGAGCGCGACATGGCCAGGATGCCCTGGACGCGCCACGAGCCGTTGAAGCTGATGAAGCCGCCTGTGGGATCAAGGGATTCCAAATAAGGAAGCAGGAAGTGACATTCCACAATGTGTAGCTGCAATGGCTCCGCAAACATGGACGTGTCCTGGAGACGTTGGATTACATTTAAGACTTCCTTACTTGGTCAAATGTTGGAATAATTACGTGTAAGTTATCACACAACTCTTATGCTTTAAAGGCCGTTGCTATATCCATCCATCCATCTTCTTCCGCTTATCCGAGGTCGGGTCGCGGGGGCAGCAGCCTAAGCAGGGAAACCCAGACTTCCCTCACCCCAGGCCACTTCGTCCAGCTCTTCCCGGGGGATCCCGAGGCGTTCCCAGGCCAGCCGGGAGACATAGTCTTCCCAACGTGTCCTGGGTCTTCCCCGTGGCCTCCTACCGGTCGGACATGCCCTAAACACCTCCCTAGGGAGGCGTTCGGGTGGCATCCTGACCAGATGGCCGAACCCCAGCCTGTCGCCTCTCACTGCCGGCAACGCCAGAGTGGAAGAGAGTCCAGCCCCTCTCGAGAGAACCGGTTCCAGAGTCCTTGCTGTGCGTCGAAGTGAGTCCGACTATGTCTAGCTGGAACTTCTCCACCTCGCGCACTAGCTCAGGCTCCTTCCCCCCCAGCGAGGTGACGTTCCACGTCCCAAGAGCTAGCTTCTGTAGCCGAGGATCGGACCGCCAAGTGCCCTGCCTTCGGCCGCCGCCCAGCTCACTTCGCATCCGACCTCTATGACCCCTGCTATGGGTGGTGAGCCCATTGGAGGGGGGACCCACGTTGCCTCTTCGGGCTGTGCCCGGCCGGGCCCCATGGGGACAGGCCCGGCCACCAGGCGCTCGCCATCGTGCCCCACCTCCGGGCCTGGCTCCAGAGGGGGGCCCCGGTGACCCGCGTCCGGGCGAGGGAAATCTGGGTTCCTTGTTTTTATCTTTCATTGAGGTCTTCGAGCCGTTGCTATAGTTATTATCAATTGTGCTGAAGTTGTACTTTTCTATCTGTGCAAAGGGACAACGTGCAATCCTGGATTGCGAGTCGTCTCGTATGACTGCCAAGGGCGAACATCGAGTGCCTTGACGCAGACAAAGCAGGGACAGGGCGATATCACGAGTGTCAGCACATTTGCAATTCATGAATAATCACATATTGTGTCTAGCTGGGGCTGCTGAAATTACCCCCCCCCCCCCCTTCCTTCAGAAGCAGCCTCAGTGATGTAGCCAGGGACCTCCCGAATAAATAGAGGAGCACGTGGGCTGTGCCTTAGAGCGTAGGTTGGAACTGTAACTAAGTGTACAGCCCAATACGTCTCTCCTCATTGAGCCAAATTGAACTCTTGTCCCTGCACGATTCCTTGCTTCTTGTCTTGTTTAATAGATGTCATCAGTGTTTGAACCTGACATCAAGGAACTTTCTTTAATCTTCTCCAAGCAAGGTCAAAGCCAGGATTTTTAAAAAGACTTAGGTCATGAGATCAGGCCACTGAAGACTATATGACTTATAGTACAGGTCAAAAGTATTTGGCCACCCATCCAAATGATGAGAATCAGGTGTCCTAATCACTTGGCCCGGTGTATCAAATCAAGCACTTAGGCATGGAGACTGTTTCTACAAACATTTGTGAAAGAATGGGCCGCTTTCAGTGATTTCCAGCGTGGAACTGTCATAGGATGCCACCTGTGCAACAAATCCAGTCGTGAAATTTCCTCGCTCCTAAATATTCCGAAGTCAACTTTATTACAAGAAAAGTGAAGAGTTGGGGAACAACAGCAACTCAGCCACCAAAGTGGTAGGCCACGTGAACTGACCGAAGTGCATAGTGCAAAGACTTTCTGCACAGTCAGTCGCTACAGAGCTCCAAACTTCACGCGACCTTCCAATTAGCCCACGCACAGCACGCAGAGAGCTCCACGGGATGGGTTTCCATGGCCGGCCAGCTGCATCTAAGCCATACGATGCAAAGCGTGGGATGCAGTGGTGTAAAGCACGTCGCCACTGGACTCTAGAGCAGTGGAGACGCCTTCTCTGGACTCATGAATCCAGTGTGAAATTTGGTGGAGGAGGAATTATGGTGTGGGGTTGGTTTTTCCGGAGTTGGACTTGGCCCCTTTCGTTCCAAGTGAAAGGAACTTTGAATGCTCCAGCATACCAAAAACATTTTTGGACAATTCCATGCTCCCAACCTTCCTCTTCCAACATGATTGTGCACCAGTACATAAAGCAAGATCCATAAAGACGTGGATGACAGAGTCTGGTGTGGATGAACTTGACTGGCCTGCACAGAGTCCTGACCTGAACCCGATAGAACACCCTTAGGATGAATTACAATGGGATGGCACTTCAAGTTCATATGTAAGTAAAGGCAGGTGGCCAAATACTTTTGGCAATATATATATATATATATATATATATATATATATATATATATATATATATATATATAGTGCTGTAATGGAAATGTATGTTTTTTCCTTCCTCCAGTAAATAAATGAGCCACTAGATGGCAGTGATGGACCATTGTGCAGTCTGACCCTGCAGGACTCATTCCTCTGGTCCTCAGGATGCAGCAGAGTGGGAGAGAGGATGCAGCAGAGTGGGAGAGAGGATGCAGCAGAGTGGGAGAGAGGATGCAGCAGAGTGGGAGAGAGGATGCAGCAGAGTGGGAGAGAGGATGCAGCAGAGTGGGAGAGAGGATGCAGCAGAGTGGGAGAGAGGATGCAGCAGAGTGGGAGAGAGGATGCAGCAGAGTGGGAGAGAGGATGCAGCAGAGTGGGAGAGAGGATGCAGCAGAGTGGGAGAGAGGATGCAGCAGAGTGGGAGAGAGGATGATGGCTGAGTGGGAGAGAGGATGATGGCTGAGTGGGAGAGAGGATGCAGCAGAGTGGGAGAGAGGATGATGGCTGTGCCTCCAGTCCACACTGACCTCATCAGCTTCAGTACCACGACTAAAACCCTTGTTATGTTGACGGTCTGTTGGTATGTACCTGGAAGGATGTGGGCTGACTCACCAGCTTTCTTGATCCTCTTGCGTTCCTTGAGCTGGTACGGCTTGTGGTCGTGTGATAGAGGAATGGCGTTGCCGTCCTTATCGCACAGCACCCCTCGGGAGTCGCCCACGTTGGCCACCGTCAGCTCCTTATCGGACAAGAGGGCCACCAGACACGTGGTGCCTGCGGGGGTAGGGGGGGGGGGGGGACATGAAGATGGAGAGTGGCTGGTGAGAAAAGATGGGAATTTTAATTTGAAGACATCACGGAACATGAAAATATCTACTCGAGCGGGGGTCAGCCACCCGCATGCGGCTCCTGGAGCATTTAACCTACTCAGTGGTTGGAGTGGCCGCCCTGAGACGGGTAGGTCGTGAGTTCAAACCCCGGCTGAGTCATACCAAAGACTATAAAAATGGGAGCCATTACCTCCCTGCTTGGCACTCAGCATCAAGCTTTGGATAGGGGGGTTAAATCACCAAAAATTATTCCCGGGCGTGGCCACCAGTGCTGCTCACTGCTCCCCTCACCTCCCAGGGGGTGATCAAGGGCGATGCAGAGGACACATTTCACCACACCTAATGTGTGTTTAACTTTTAACTTTTTAAAAAAAAAAGGATTGCATCTGGTCAGGATGCCACCCGAACGCCTCCCTCGGGAGGTGTTTAGGGCACGTCCGACCGGTAGGAGGCCACGTGGGGAAGACCCAGGACACGTTGGGAAGACTTTGTCTCCCGGCTGGCTTTGGAACGCCTCGGGATCCCCACGGGAGGAGCTGGACCCAGTGGCTGGGGAGATGGAAGTCTTGGATTCCCTGCTTAGGCTGCTGCCCCTGCGACCCGACCTCGGATAAGCGGAAGAAGATGGATGGATGGATTGCAAATGGAAAAAGATGGAGGAAAAATATTGATTTTGTTTTAGTATGTTTTAAGTCTGAGGACAAACATGACACAAACCTTCCCAATGGTTAGAACTACCACTGTTTAATATGTTTGGTGAACATTCCTTTTGTCCGACTCATTTCGGCGGTTCTTGAACTCACCATAGTGTGGGCTGTGACGCAACAGTTTGTTTACGTGTAAAATCTTCCACGCCATCTTTGTCTCATTTTGTCCACCAAACGTTTTATGCTGTGCGTGAATGCACAAAGGTAAAATACCCTCGAGGTCGGTAAGCACAACCAGAATTATTCCGTACATTAGGCGCACACCATAATAATACTCCTATGTTGAAGCACAGTACAATCCATCAAGTGGTGTGGCTTCATAGCTTACCAAAGTCCTACTAAAACATTTTCACAAATTTTTGAGCGCCGTGTGTAATGTTCTATATTCTCAATGGAACATATAACATGTTGTTGTTGTTTACTTGAGTCATATTGCAGTCTACACGTATCTCTTATGTGTGACTGCCATCATATTGCAGTCTACACCAATCTCTTATGTGTGACTGCCATCATATTTCAGTCTACACGTATCTCTTATGTGTGACTGCCATCATATTGCAGTCTACACATATCTCTTATGTGTGACTGCCATCAGTCTACACGTATCTCTTATGTGTGACTGCCATCATATTGCAGTCTACATGTATCTCTTATGTGTGACTGACATCGTATTTCAGTCTACACGTATCTCTTATGTGTGACTGCCATCATATTGCAGTCTACACGTATCTCTTATGTGTGACTGCCATCATATTGCAGTCTACACGTATCTCTTATGTGTGACTGCCATCATATTGCAGTCTACACGTATCTCTTATGTGTGACTGCCATCATATGGCAGTCTACACGTATCTCTTATGTGTGACTGCCATCGTATTTCAGTCTACACGTATCTCTTATGTGTGACTGCCATCGTATTTCAGTCCACACGTATCTCTTATGTGTGACTGCCATCAGTCTAC